>NC_064619.1:213961152-214265811 GCF_023898315.1 Schistocerca nitens
AAAAGATTTGCAGCTTAAATTTACGAAAGAACAAGACAGTAAGTGTTAAAATTTGTTAGCTCAGTTAAAATTACAACTTTTTAACTGGTAAATAAGAGTTTAACTGGTAATATTAATTAATTTTTGCAAATGCAACAACTTCCTTTACCTTTTTTGAGAAAGCGACTTGTTAATTGTTTAAGTCAGTTTGTCGGGCAACATAATGGTACATAACTTACTGCATGAGTGCTGTATAGTTTTATGTATTTATGTTTACGTCGTATGATGTTTGGCTTTCGTACTTTCGGTGTTGCTCATTTCTATTATTGTTGACTTTGACTTCTAATGTTTCTAGTAATGAGTTTTGTTTATTGTAAAGAGATGATTAGTAACGCTTGCAGACAGTGAGAATTATAGTAAAGTAACGTTTCTGTGTCACTACCACGTTATGTGTCACAATTAGTAACTGATTCTTGAGTTTGAATAATTACATACTGTTCAGTGTGCTATTAATTAAGTTTCACACGGTTTATAAAGTTTTGCATTTTCAACGGAGTTCCCATATTTCCGTTGACTGGTACTGCTTACACAACTTTCAGTAATTACTTCGAAAAATTACATTTTCACTCAGCGTAATCAGTTTCATAACTTCTGCTCAACCGTGAGGTGGCGACCATATTATTTAATAAATACCTCAACTTTTATTAAATTTCAGTTGAAAATTAATCACATTCACATTACCTACACAAATGCTACTAACACAGTTATACAGATTTGTTTTGATCATTATTAGCGCAATGTTGTACACTTATTCGGATTCTGTCAGTACAAAATTCTTCAAAATATATGTCTTTTCTGAAAAATACACGACATTAGGTACAGGTATCATATAGATACCGGTTAATGTGGATATGTTATACTTGGCAAAATACATGAGACGAATTCACATAGATAGAATACACTGGTGATCTTATCCTGGTAGTTTAATTAAAGTAAATATTCAAATATTCAAAATTTAATTAAAACTCATTTATAGGTGGCGAGTTTGCATACTCAGATAACAGCAAAAAAAGTGTTGAACTAGACAAATGGGCTGCACGAGGTGAGATCAGGAATGTTTAACATGGAGCCAGTTACCACAGTAAGGAAAATAGTACAGCAGATGTGGGAGGAGTAAATGTTATATGGCAATAAAACAAGCAATCACAGATTTCTATCAGTAAAGTTTGGAAGAGACAGTTAGGGAGTGTGCAGAGTATACGGATGAATGTGAAACGAAAATAGAACCAGTTTCAAGTCAGGTAAGCAAATGGGGCGAGATGAAAAGAAATACTTAAAACAATAGCTTTGTTAGGGAAATAATGAGTAGTGAGGTGAGTAAAATAAACAGACAACGAAGGTAATGAATAATAAAACAGATTCTCCAAGTGAATCAGTTAAAAAAGTAAACAGTAAATTATATTCCTCAAATGAATCAATAAACAATATTTATTAAAAAAGAAATAAAGTCTTTGGGCACCTCTGCTTGTTAAAACACATTAAAACAGAATCAGATGAAGTTGAGATGACTGTCATGGGTGTGAAATTAACAGGATTCCCCGGTGTTTGTTGTTAAGGTTTAAATTTTAACTTAGTTTTCCATTAAAAGTAGTACAACTGAATATGACTTTTAGGTAGTATCTTAACTGAGTGCTGAAATCATTGTATGTATGAACTGGTTGTTAAAACACAAGGTGCCGTTCTAGGCGCTACAGTCTGGAACCGCGCGACCGCTACAGTCGCAGGTTGGAATCCTACCTCGGGCATGGTTGTGTGTGATGTCCGTGGGTAGTTAGGTTTAAGTAGTTCTAAGTTCTAGGGGACTGATGACCTCAGAAGTAAAGTCCCACAGTGCTCAGAGCCATTTTGAAAACATAAGGCGATTGGCTATAGTAAGAGAATGATAATTTTTTCAGTAGAAAAGTTAAGATGGAAACAAATTTTGATCAAGTTTCTGGAATAGGTAAAAACTATGACACACATTTGTGACTAATTACAGTATGTATATTTAATGGGTTAAGTGGAGCATCGAAATTCTGTCATGTTGGAAATTTGAATGGGATTTGCCATTCTTAGGGCATATCTGCAACAATAATAGGGCAGTTTTGGATGGGTCATCTGAATAGAGAAAATATTTGTAACATTTTATTAGTAATAAAAAAGTACTTTCAGGAAAACTTGGCTTAGTCCACAATATAAATATATAATTGAAACAGTGCTATATGAACCATTACATGGGCACATTTATGAAGTACAATTACTTAGAAAATAGGCAGTGTAAAAGGAAATAAACTGTATGGAAGAACTGGGAATTATAGAACGATATAAGAGTCAATAGAATAACGCAGTGACAAAAGTTAATAAAAAAGACAGCAGAGTGTAATGGTACTTGAATTACGCAACCATTACGGCACCTCACCTGAACCTCTCGATACCAGTAATATTCTACTGTATTTCTGTTAACTACTTAACATATTTCTGAGACAACATTCAGATTTGATTCCACTTTTGATACATCGATGTGTTTATATTGCAATGATATTATTCTTATGTGTATTCTTTCTTTTGTCACTATGATCTTTGACGTACTTGTAACTCTGATTTTTGGGCGCGCAAGCGATTGTTAGTTAGTAGTTGACTTGTTAGAGAGTCGGACCTTGAGAAAGTCAAGTCTTGGACGTCATGTTCGAAAGACGCATAACGTTGTCAGCTTATAAAATGTGAACTTTAACAGTGACTGTGAGAGAGATGTTTTCAAGTATGTTTTGTATTGCGAAGTGATGTTTTGTGTTTACGTGATATTGCAATAAAAGCAATTAAAAGGAAGTGTAACTTAATTTTGGAGTGCTGATTATTTTTTTACATCACCATTGTCCACCAAAAGTGTAAGCTTCAAGAATGGTTTGTGAAGCGCATCTACAAAACTTTTGAATATTGCAGAATAAAACCTAGGCCTCTTTGCATCCGAGCTTGGAATCATAAGCACCTAGATTTTCAACGATTGAGGCATGATTTTACGACAAGACCAGCGTGGGAAACACAAAAAGATGAGTGCCTAGTTTTTTATTATTACATGAAAGGACTTTATTAACTGTGCTCCAATGACACATGCCACATAATATGACTGTTGTTGCCCGAAAATGCGGTATTTAGCAGCGTGAGCAACACCACAATCGTTATTAAATGCTGACCTTTCTTGTGGTAGGGTCGTTAGAAGAGGTAGAGCTATTTAGTGCATACTATCTAATCGAGGTTGTAAAACGTGAGACAAATCATCCAGAATGTTTAGATGACATGTTGCAAAAATTTCATGAATTGCAACACATGGCAGGTCTATGTCTGACTGTGGGCAAGTGCAAAATTCCTCTGGAGACAGAATCGTTAAAACAGAAGGCTTTCCTCGGTGCTGAAAAATACTGTCGATATAGTTATTCCTTTTGGGCTGAACACATCTGTATCAGAGTTCATGCACACTATTCATAAAGTGTTGGGGAAAGAACTTAGTGGTAGGAATACGATCTAAGTTGATGATTTGCCAATATCAACTCCTTCAGTAGAAGAACATTGTGAGTTATGAACAAATTTTTCCATACATTGAGGCATAGCGGAATGATATTAGAGATTGAATAAAATGTTCTCGGGTTTCCAACCGCTTCAGTTACTTAAAACTACACCAGCTTTCGGCCAAGCACTCCTTGGCCATTGTCAAGCGTTATGACTGCCAGTGGGCTGTTGTTGCGCCCTTATATACACTAGCTGCCGTCTGTGACGTCACTGGTGCCCGTGACATTGCCATATATGGGCATGTTTTGAGTCGTCGTTCGATGTGCCCTCTTCAACCACGCGATCGCTGGATTCCACGCAGCGCTGAGCTGCAAGCCACCGTCTCTATTCAGGGTGTTTGCGGTAATTTTTATTTCAATAACTTCCTTTATTAAACTGCCTCAGAAGCCGGTAAAGCGAGCCACGACAGAGGTATCGTCAAATTTTATGTGGTGACCGTTTTCTAAGGCATGCTCAGCTAACGCAGAGTTCTATGGATAGCGTAGGCGATAATACCTTTTCATGTTCTTTCCTGCGTTGATCCACAGTGCGCACTGTTTGTCCGATGTACTTCTGGCCACACTCACAAGGTATTTCGCAGACTCCAGGTGTTCTCAGACCCACTGCGTCTTTAACTGGTCTCAGTAATTGACAGATTTTCGTTGGAGGCCTGAAGATTGATTTGATCTTGGGTCTTTTCAACAGGCGGCTTATCTTGCCCGACACAGAGCCACAGAATGACAGCAAAGCAAGTATCTTGTCCTGCTATTCGTCTTTGGTCTTATTCTGATATTTCCCAGAAATCACTCATTTCACTTGATGGGCGCTGTAGCCGTTATTCCTGAGAACCTTGCGTAGGTGGCTCAGTTTATGGGGCAGGTTATCGTCGTCTGATATTACTCTTGCACGATGCACCAATATTTTCAATACTGTGCGCTTCTGTGCTGGATGATATTAGACACAGTGAACTCAAATTCGGCCGGCCGAGTGGCCGCGCGGTTCTGGCGCTGCAGTCTGGAACCGCGAGACCGCTACGGTCGCAGGTTCGAATCCTGCCTCGGGCATGGATGTGTGTGATGTCCTTAGGTTAGTTAGGTTTAACTAGTTCTAAGTTCTAGGGGACTAATGACCTCAGCAGTTGAGTCCCATAGTGCTCAGAGCCATTTGAACCATTTTTTTTAACTCAAATTCATGAAAAGTAAATTAGAACTGTAAACCATATTACAAATTTTTTGGGATAACTAAGGACCTACAAAATGTAAAATCTTGATGAGAAAGTTTTCTTGGGTTGCCAGCCAAGTCAAGGCGTCATTCTGCGGAAACGTTTCGACAAGTTTGGTTCAAATGGTTCAAATGGCTCTGAGCACTATGTGACTTAACTTCTGAGGTCACCAGTCGCCTAGAACTTAGAACTAATTAAACCTAACTAACCTAAGGACATCACACACATCCATGCCCGAGGCAGGATTCGAACCTGCGACCGTAGCGGTCGCCCGGCTCCAGACTGCAGCGCCTAGAACCGCACGGCCACTCCGGCCGGCTCTTTCGACAAGTTTGCTATTCGATCTCTTCAGGCAAGGTATCGAGTTCATGGCCATCGTTATAGCTACTGGACAACATGCACCTCTACCTGATCTGCAACAGCTGTGCCAGTTGCGCGATTCTGGAAGCGGTGTGGCAACAAATGGTGGTGGGAAGAGCGGCGAACGATTGTGGGCGGGGGGGGGGGGGGGGGGGTCAACTCTCAGTGCATTGGAGGGTCCGGGAATCATGTTAATCATGTTATGGGTTTGCGTATCATTCCATCTGCTGCCTTCGTCGCCTTCATATGCCATGCTGAGCTCATCTGGAACCCGCTATCCCAGTTAACAAGATTATCATGGAGATATATCCTTACTGTCTCTTTGATGATTGAGTCCCAGAACTTGTTCGCCCAAGACAGCAGCTTGGTCACGTTCAAAGTTAAATATATGACTTTCATTGAGGTTTTGCTATGAAACTGCAGATTTGTCCGTTTGGCCGAGGTGAACACTTTTCACATGTTCTCAGTGGCGCTGCGAAATAGACTGCTGCATTTGACCGATGTATTGCTTCCCACATTCACAGCTCATGCTATAGGCTCCAGGTGTTTGTAGTCCTAAATAGTCTTCATTGAGCCAAACATAATTTTGATTTGAAACGATGAACGGAAAACGTGCTACCGGAAATATATCTGGAAAGAGTGATCTCTTCGTCAGTTTTGATGACACGTCACTTTTCACACGGTTACACTACAGAACTTCGACCAAGATAGGGTGGAATTTTTCTGCCATGCACTCAGTACCATCTGCTTCCAGTGTGGTGGAAAGTTATACCAAAAGTTAGACGGAGTCGCCATGGGATGTCCCCTACTGCCATGCACCGCAAACTCATATATGGAGTACTTCGAGAAACGGTCTTAAAATCGCGCACCTGTAACTAGAGGCGTTCTGCCAGCGTGTGGATGACACATTCTCGGTGTGGCCGCATGAAGAAGAAAACCTGCAAGAATTTCTAGACCACCTTAACGGTATACGCGACAGTATGTAGTTTAGTGTGGAGGTAGACGATAGTGGATGCTTAACTTTGTCAGTATGCTGATAAAGAAGAAAACTGATGTGTGCGCTGGGGTACCCCGTCTACAGAAAAAAGACACACGGACCTTTACCTAAACGCCAGTAACAGCCACCATCCAACAGAACAGAAATCCGTGCTCACCACGTTGGTGCACAGAGGATGAGACATATGCGACAAGAAGAGTCTACCCACTGAACTGCTCAATCTTTTGGAAACCTTTTCCAGGAAACGCTATTTGAAGACACGTATAAGACGCGCTCTACAGGTGGACAAGAAGTAGAAAGGAGACGACACGGACCATACGCTGGACCATCCACCGCCAATATTTCCAGAATTTTGGAGAAAAATAACATTAAAACCGTTTTCCGTTCATGAGCTAAAATAAAAAATATTCTCGACTCGAAGGAAGACAAATTAGGACTGAGGACACCCATCTGGAGTTCATAGAGTATGTGGCAAACAATTGGAAGAATACGCCAAGAGGGCTCTAATGTGAAGGCACCGAAGGCAGCAGATGGAATAGGCAGGCTGTATGATAACCTCAACGAAGGTCATATGTTTAACTTTGAACAGGCCAAGGTGGTGTGCCGGATAGATTGGATCTGGGACTCGGTCAACAAAAAGGCAGTGGAGATACGGGGTCATGTTGATCTTGTCAACCAGGGTAGCAGTTTCTAGCTGAGCTCCGAATTGTGGAGGTTGGAAGAATACGCCAAGAGCGCTCTGACGTGAAGATACCGAAGGCAGCAGATGGAATAGTACCAGGATGCGATGCACTGACCCTGCAGTGGGCCGCGAGTTCACTACCGCCAGTGTCAGTGTCCGCCACTCTCCCCACCACCGCCTGCGACACCACTTCGAGGGGTGTGAGATTGACACAGCTGTTGCAGAAGAAGCAGAGAAGCTTGTGGTCCAGCGGCTATAATGACACATGATGGACATGAACCCGATACCATGGCATTCTTTCTGCTGCTCTACTCACTGCGGGTCGCATCGTTCCTGCTGTCGCCCATCTCACTCGTTTACACTTCCGCCGTGGTATGATCTACATATCTACATATATACTCCGCTAGTTACCAAGCGGTGTGTGGCTGAGCGCACAATTCACACCAAAGTCATTTTCCCCCCTCCCTCAGTTCTACTCGCGGATCGCGCGAGGGAAAAACGACTGTCTGAACGCCTCAGTACGAGCTCTAATTTCCTTTATCTTAGACTGGAGATCATTGCGCGATTTGAAAGTTGGCAGTAATAATATATGCTCTACATCCTCGGTGAAGATCGGATTTCGGAATTTAGTGAGCAGCCCCTTCCGCTTAGCGCACCATCTATCTGCAAGCGTGTCCCACTTCAAACTTTCTATGATTTTTGTAACGTTCTCGCGATGGCTAAATGTACCAGTCACGAATCTTGACGCTCTTATTTGGACCTTCTCAATCTCTTGAATCAGACCCAACTGGTAAGGGTCCCATACAGACGAAAAATACTCTAAGACTGGACGAACTAACGTATTGTAAGCTATTTCTTTTGTTGAAGGACTGCATCGCTTCAGGATTCACCACTAAACCGCAATCTATAGTTCGCCTTACCTGTAACTTGTGTAATCTGATCATTCCATTTGAGATCATTTCGAATAGTCACACCGAGATACTTGACGGATGTTAACGCCTCCACAGACTGGGCATTTATTTTGTACTCGTACATTAATGGGGATTGTTGTATGCAGTAGGTTACTAATATTGGGAGATAACTGCCATTTATTTTCTGCAAATCCTCATTCCTGTAGACTACAGCTTATGTAAATCGTAAAAAGCAGCAGACTTATTACACTGCCCTGGGGCACACCTGAAGTTACGCATGTTTCTGTTGAAGTCACCCCGTTCAGGACGACATACTGCTCGGTGTCTGCTAAAAAACTTTCTATCTAACCGCATATGTCATCGGATAGACCGTAAGCGCGCACTTTTTGGAGAAAGCGACAGTGCGGAACTGAGTCGAACGCGTTTCTAAAGTAGAAAAATATGGCATCAACCTGGGAGACGGTATCTAGAGCCTGTTGTATATCATGCACAAAGAGGGCCAGCTGTGTCTCGCATGACCACTGTTTCCTAAAACCGTGCTGGTTTCTGCAGATGAGCTACTCAGAGTCTGGAAAGGTCATTATGTCCGAACACAAAATATGTTCCACGATTCTACAACCAATCGGTGTCAGTGAAATTAGCCGGTAATTATGTGCATCCGATTTTCTACCCTTTTTATAGACTGCTATGACCTGGGCCTTCTTCCAGTCCTGTGGAACTTTCCGCTGTTCCAACGATCTCTGACAGATGATGGATAAGAATGGTGCTATATTTGTAGCATAGTCAACATAAAGTCTTACGGGGATACCGTCTGGGCCAGATACCTTCCTCGCGTCTCAGGATCTTAACTGTTTTACAGTCCCAGATACGCTAAACACTACGTCAGTCATCCTGGCATTTGTTCGATAGTTGAAAGGGGGAATGGTGCTGAAGTCCTCTACCGTAAACGAGTTTTTGAAAGCTAGGTTTAGAATTTCGGCCTTCTGTTTATCATCACCAGTTACATTACCCATACTGTCAGCAAGAGAAGGTATTGAATTATTTGTAGCGTTCATAGATTTTACGTAAGGCCAAAATTTTTTGGGGTTATTTTTAGAATCTGCAGATAAAATGTTGCTTTCAAATTCGTTAAAAGAATCTCTCATTGTCCTTCGGACAGCTGCTTTCATTTCGCATAATTTCTGTTTGTCAGGGGGCAGTAACTACGTTTAAAATGACTGTACAAAATTCTCTGATTTCTCAGCAACTTCTTAATTTGTTTGTTGTACAAGGTGGGCCCTTTCCCTCCCCTATATTTTTCCTAGGCACGAACTTCTCTAGCACATGGTGGACAATACCTATAAATTCCGACCAAAGATGCTCAATATCTTTGTGTCCCGCGGTGACTACTTGGAACTGACGATGAAGATATTCGTTAATGACACTTTTATTTGCTTTCCCAAACAAGATAAGTCGACGCTGTTTCTTCGTTTTTTTTTTTTTTTTTTTTTTTTGCAACTTATGGTCGCTAATACCTTCTTCTAGATTAACTTCCTCTAAAAGATCAGGCCTGTTTGTCGACAAGATGTCTAATATGTTCCGATCTCGAGTTTGTTTTCTAACCAATTGTATGTTGAGAGCGCTTCTAGAATAACTTCACACGAATCTTTGCTTCTGCCCCCTGTGATAAACGTGTAATTTTCCCAGTTAATGGATGTCAGATTAAAGTCTCCATCTATAACTAATGGATAATTTGGATATTTACTTCCTATGAACTCAAGACTTTCCCTGAAACGTTCTGCGACGTTTTTTGCGGACGCTGGTGGTCTATAAAGACCTCCTAATACAATGGCCAGTCCTTGTCTGACTGACAGCTTTATCCAGACTACTTCACAGTCCGACCCAGTATCGATCTCAACTGCGTTTAAACACCTTTTAACTGCAATGAGCACACCACCTCCCAAAGGATCAGTCCTATACTTCCTAAACATTGGCCAATCCGAGTTCAACCAGCTTTCGGTACCTAATACAATATTGGCATTGCTACTGTTTATTTGGAAGAGTAACTCGGGGATCTTGCTACAGACACTTCGACAATTTACTAACATGAGATTAAGCATATTTAAATGCTTTGTAATGACCTGTTTAGGCGAACTAACAATTTTTACAGTTGGCACACCCACATGAATGGCATGAACTGGTAATTTTTCAGGCCAACTGTTTGTTTCCCGTGGGGAGGAAACCAATCTAAAAAAAAAAAAAAACCCATGTGCACGCCACAAGTACTGTGCTTACCCATGTAGCCGATTCCTGTGTGTAGTGCACCCCTGATCTATCGAGGGGCGTCATACAACCTCCCACCCCACAGCGTAGGTTGAGGAATCTACAACCACTTTCGTCACAGAGTCGACGTAGCCTCTCGTTTAGATTCTCCACTCGACTCCAAACCAGAGTACCCTTCGACAGATGGAGGCCACCTTCGCCATTTTAGCCAGCCGTCGAAAGGACAGAAGGATTTCCTCGGAACCCCTGCAACAGGCATTGTTGGTGACGACATATGCAACAATCTGCAGCTGGCTGCACCCCGCACGCTCGATAGACGCCGGAAGAGCCTCTTCCACATCCCATAGAAGGTCCCCCGGCAAGCACACTGAGTGAACGTTGGACTTCCTCCCTGCCCTAGCCGCTATGTTCCTGAAGGGCTCCATGACCCTCCTAACATTGGAGCTCCCAATAACTATCAAACCCGTACCCCCACTCGCCTGTCCGGACCTTGCTGAAGGAGCGGCCACTATCCTGGCAGAAGGTGCATTCTGATCCGCCTCATTCGATTCATGTCAACAAACGGAAAATATGAAAACCTTTTTTTTTGGCAAAGTTATACACATAAATTAACAAATATTAATTGGGAAAGGTAATCATTACTGCATCTTACAATTTAATAAGTACTAACTTCAACGGTAGAATTATATGTAACACATTGACGAGGTGAATCAACCCCTATTTTTGTGCTGTTTGTTAATCAGGGAAACACATGATGAGAACAGCATATCACACACGGAAAAATATTCATTACCGTGACTCATCTAATAGAAGACGGGCTTTTGTATGGTCTCAACCTATTTAAGATCATTCTGCATTCAGATCTAGTGAAATTAGATGTATTAGTTCGCAAAATTATTCGAGCAATTTGCTAAATTCGTTATCTCCATTGTTCTGATGAAAGACAACAAGGATTACATATAAACAATTTTTTGGAAATATTAATATTCAAACCACATATTTTACACAGCTGTCCCAAATAAAAAAGTTGTCAACACATTCTTCCAAAACTGTTTCTTAAATAAGTCAAAGGATGCAGTTTCATCTAGTACCTGTTCCCAATCTAATGATGAAGAAAACGAAACAAACGCTACAGTTTAAAATATGGCAGAAGAAGAAACTTTCCAACCAACAAAAACACGAATACTGGAAGACTATTAACCAGACAGCATTGTCTTGGATGATGTTTGTGATATTCGAAACACTTTATGTAAAATTTTTGCTTTACAGAAAGATCATAAAATATGCATAAATACATTACTTGGCTTAGTTAAAAGAGAATCATCAGACCTGTTAACTATGAATGCTAATGAATCTTGGATATGTTGTAATGGAACCTGTCCTGAGTACCTCGCTAGCGGCTTTTCGTACAATGACTCTTAGCTTCTCATACAATTGATTCAGAAGTTTTATAAGTACCTCCTATATCCATAACTTTAAATACGTTTCGACCTAGTCAGCATAATACTGGAGCTAAGGTTCACAGTTACTGCACTGGCGATATGGGTTCATACCCTGCCTACATACCTTTTTCTTCTTCGTTCTGTTTGACTGTATAGATTATCTTTGAAGATTATAAGTCCGCAAAGTCATTCAAAACTATTCATTTTCGCCACAGTAATTTCATTAATAAATCAATCACTACACCACACTTTCTTCAAATATGCATTTCGTTTGTGGTTCGTAGTTTAAATTCCAAATATTTGGATAGTTCCAAAGAGCTCTCAGCGATGGGCGAAGTATTAGCAGCTGCAGAAGGATTCCAGATACCGACAAAAGTACTCATTCCTAGTTTTGACCTCCACTGCGTAATTAAACTGTTAAAAACGGCTGCGAGCACAAGTCGACGTACAATAGATTGCTTAATTAACATTAAGCGAAAAGCTAGTTGTACAAGATTAGTCATTCCCTCACACCAAAGTCTAATATAGCTGCGTCGAGAAAGATATTTCGTTATGTGTCCTACCATATGGAAGGAGAGTTCACGACTTGTCTGATAAATTATAAAGTGTAATTCTGACTTCCACCAAACCAGGAGAGTAAACAAAAGTACTGCACGAAGAGTTTTTCAAATGTGTCATTCTTCAGTGCGTGGAGCAAGAAAAATGTCTTCATATTACTGATTCGAGGGATGGTCGACCGACCAGACAGTTTACGATAAAATTCTTGTAAATAAAAGGGAAGGATGCACTTGCACCTTAAAAGTTATCTTTCCCAAAGGTACTCCTTTTTACTAGCGTTGTGATGTTTATTTTAACTTGCAGGAAAAAATTTTCACCAAAAAATTGAAATTCTCGCCGAGTTGATGAAGATTCGATATGCATTGTTTAATTATGCGTCAGTGTAGTGCACCTGCTTTCACAGGATTGACAAATAGACGTGGTTCGCACTGAAGCTGATCGAACACAGAACAATCTTTTTAAATTTAATGGAACTGTGTGTTCCGGTAGCACTTCTGAAAAATCCGTGTATCTGCAAGGCAATAGCTTTCATTAAATGCAATCAGTATTCTATGAATTTTTGTTTCTGTTACTTCTACAACAAATAACATCAGGGATTCAGTTGTAGAACAGCAAACGATGCAAATGATTAGCGGGTACGACGATTCCGTAACAAATGGAGAACACATTTAAAGAAATTGCGCTGTAATGATTGATTTATTGATGAAATTACCTTGCGAAAATTACTATTTTTAAGTCGTTTTGCATGACCTATACTATTTAATGGTATTCTGTAAAATGAAAAAGGAAGAAAAGGCATATTGGCTCTGTCTAAACCTGAACCGCCAGTGTGCTAGCTACAAACCTTAGCCCCTGCACTATGCTCGATTGATCGAAACATATTTAACATTATGGATGCAGTACTTGTAGATATGCACAAAACGTCAACATCGATTTCCTCAGAAACTAGGGGCTGCAGCCTGAAAAGCTGCTAGGTAGTCAGGATTGGCCCCACTAGAACATATGTAAGACTCATTAAAATCTTTGACTAACAGGTCTGATGGTCCCCTTGTTAGTCACAGACTTGAAAAGAAATGTCAGATGTACAATACTCAGAATTCCCAGCGAGAAGAAATGTCTAAATACTTTTGAACTATCAGTAACCAAACGGATTGGGCACATTAAGTTTTCATCAAAGAGCAATGCAAATTAATCAACAAACTTTATGTACTATACATAAAACAATCGTCGAAACAAACAATAAAGCAGATGTCTTCTTCTTGTACCTTGATAAACCACGAACAAACTCAGAACATATCCATGTTTGTGAGCAACACTATGAGTCTTGTCAACGTCTGTACAACTAATCCATGTATACTCTAACCAGGGGACAGAAGTTCATTAAAGTGTTCTATGTCAGTGACAGCTCTGGCAAACAAGATCTTAAGTATTTCTGTGAGAAATCAGAATGGTTCTGCATATACTTCCTTTCAGGAACAACAAAAATTGTGTTATACTATTTTCGGATATTCTAAACTCTGAATTTGAACAATTCATCCCTAAACCAAGCGTACATAACTAAAAAGAGAGAAATGAAGTAATTTTTGGATCTAGACAAACAGGATTCCCTGAAACAACCAATTTGTAATTTCATAGTGAGCAGTCCACAATATTTGGATAAACATCAAACTATTCCAGATACAATAATACAAAAAAGACTACCTCTATAATTTAATTGAAATCTTTGAAAATAATACAACAAGACCATTAAAATAATTAAAAATACTAGACATTGGAGATCCGAAGATTATCTTTGTATTAAGAGTGAAAAATGTTTCAAAGTGATTTAGAATATGTTAAAATACATTCACCTTATTTAAGTACTGAGGAGTTGTATATTTACTTTAAAAAAGCTGGACGCATATATTTTGAAGCATATGCATAACATTTTGATTCTTATCGTCATAAAATTGGAACTTGGATACATATTATTATTGGGATTCAATGCATGAATTTATTATCATTTTATATAATTTATTAAATAAATCAAAAGGTTAAAAAATACTGTAGTAATAGCTGGAGAACTACACCTTACAAAGAAAGATTGCAAATGCTTTAGCTAATACTGGTTGGAGTGATAAAAATAAAAAGCATTTCAATTTTAGACTTTTGGAATGTGGAAGTAAAAGATTATTATGACGAATGATCATAACTTGAAACCTCAAACCTAGATTTTCTAATGATCCAACAACGATTCACGTAAAATTTAAAGGTAATTTTACTGTACATACGAAGACAGTAACTGCTTCTCGAAAGAACAGTTGCTGTTGATGACCGTGCAGCTTTTCCCTGGAATAAATATGGCTAACTGACAACATCAGCTGCCGACAGGTGTTGTTGTTATACCTCGATATGGACAGCTGAAAATGTGTGCCCCGAGCGGGACTCGAACCCAGGAGCTCCTGCTTACATGGCAGACGCTCTATCCATCTGAGCCACCGAGGACACAGATGAATAGCGCGACTGCAGGGACTTATCCCTTGCACACTTCCCGTGAGACTCACATTCCCAACTGTCCACAATTCTACATATGTATTGTACCTTATAGACATTTGCCCACCCACTCGTTACTCGCGCACGCTTTGGTGATTCCCGTAAGAGTTTGGGCAACCTGTGCGCATTCGCACAGACGAAGGTCAATGGCTGGGTAGCCTTTAACTATATATACGAAGACAGTAACTAGTTCTCGAAAGATCAGTTACTGTTGATGACCGTGCAGCTTTTCCCTGGAATAAATGATGACTAACTGACAACCTCAGCTGCCGACAGGTGTTGTTGTTATACCTCGATATGGACAGCTGAAAATGTGTGCCCCGAGCGGGACTCGAACCCAGGATCTCCTGCTTACATGGCAGACGCTCTATCCATCCGAGCCACCGAGGATACAGATGAATAGCGCGACTGCAGGGACTTATCCCTTGCACACTTCCCGTGAGACTCACATTCCCAACTGTCCACAATTCTACATATGTATTGTACCTTATAGACATTTGCCCACCCACTCGTTACTCGCGCACGCTTTGGTGATTCCCGTAAGAGTTTGGGCAACCTGTGCGCATTCGCACAGACGAAGGTCAATGGCTGGGTAGCCTTTAACTATATATACGAAGACAGTAACTAGTTCTCGAAAGATCAGTTACTGTTGATGACCGTGCAGCTTTTCCCTGGAATAAATGATGACTAACTGACAACCTCAGCTGCCGACAGGTGTTGTTGTTATACCTCGATGTGGACAGCTGAAAATGTGTGCCCCGACCGGGACTCGAACCCGGGATCTCCTGCTTACATGGCAGACGCTCTATCCATCCGAGCCACCGAGGACACAGATGAATAGCGCGACTGCAGGCACTTATCCCTTGCACGCTTCCCGTGATACTCACATTCCCAACTGTCCACAATTCTACATATGTATTGTACCTTACCGACATTCTTACGGAAATCGCCAAAGCGTGCGCGAGTAACGAGTGGGTGGGCAAATGTCTATGCAGTCGCGCTATTCATCTGTGTTCTCGGTGGCTCAGATGGATAGAGCGTCTGCCATGTAAGCAGGAGATCCCGGGTTCGAGTCCCGGTCGGGGCACACATTTTCAGCTGTCCACATCGAAGTATAACAACAACACCTGTCGGCAGCTGAGGTTGTCAGTTAAACATCAATTTTACTGTAAATAAAACTTTTGAAATTGTATCCGCCAATTTGGAAACGTTTAAAGCAGATATATGGAAAGAAAGAATGGTTGGATGTAGATGGAAAAACAGAATTGTATAATTGAAAAATAAATGAATCAAGACATTTTGTATCATTTATTTGATGAACATAATTTATTGAAATGAAATATCTGTATACATTTTACTTATTAAATTATCAAATACCTCAACATTATAATTAACAACATTAGTTGAAATTCACTTGTAGGTCTTCTAATATTTTTCTTTAGTCGTTTCTTGTTGTAACAGGTACAGGACTCTCTCTAGTAATATTTGGATTACTTCTTGTACTAGGATACCATTAGCATTAGTGCCAGACATACAGTATTGGAATCTTGAGATATACCAGCCTGATAAAATGTTTAATACTTTGATCATTCCACTATTCATATGTCTCAAAACGAGAAACAAGCATAATTTTCGTAGTTAACTCACAAATCATTTTACAATTTACATATGAATTAGTATACCAGAAGCACTGTTAGGTAAGGGATTTGTACATAATGTAAATGATGGCATACAAAGACTTCTGTAATTCAGTGGTTATTGGTGGTTCTAGTTTACAAACCGTGATATTTAGGATCACAAACATTACGTTACTTATTAGTTTGTCATATAGTGGCCCTTTCGTTCTCTTACGGGCAAATCAGACGTGAATCGAATCATCTTGTCTGTATGCTAGTACAACTTTTCTTCCATGAATACACAGCAACAATGCTTGAAATGAAGTACTAGGAACACGAGCAGCTCCAATAATGTTTCTCTATAGCCCATTGTTGATGGTCATCGACAGTTTTCTTAATCTTTCAACAGCTGTATATTATTTGACGTGCTATCAAGTACCTACCATCGATAATCAACGAAATTTAAAGTGAAAGAATGGAAATACATAGTAATAACATTATGTGTGAGGGCAGACGTCCCCCAGGTACCGAGGTAGCACTGACAGTAACAAAGACAGTATGTTGAAGAAAGAGAAAGTCGAATTTATAGCATTTGTAGATTTAGACAAAACCAGTCTCTGTGTGGTTTGTTGCAGCCTGCCGCATATTACTCTCTGAGTAGTACTTGTACCCAAAGTTCTTAGTTCTTTGTTGGGTATATTCCAGTCTGCTAAGTCCACCATCACACACAGCACACAGCAATAACCACCGAGGGCCGTACTGGCCACACAATCAACGGCGTGTTGCCACACGAATTTCAATCAGTCGCCACACGGACGGTGCACATAAGAGGTACATTATTATGTTTCCTCCACAAATAGTCTGTTCCAACATGCAGTAGTACTTTCAGCTCCCACAGAGAGCAATGGTACGTAATATTACTAATCCTATCCCCGTAACCAGTTTTATGTTGTGTCCACGAAATGAGTTTGGAGCACAGCATAAATTTTAGCAGGCGTGAACCCTGTACCACAGAAAAGCGGTTTCTGTCCAGTTTTCACAGTTACCGACCAGTTCAAGGTGCCAGAAAGCTATCTACAGCTTCCACGGCTCTAGTGCAGCAGCTATCAACAAATTATTATCAGTCAGTCAGTGTCGGGTGTAAAAGGGTATATAACTTTCACGTGGTCTAAAGTAAAAGACTGTCAACTAACAATAGTGCTTGACAGAACTTCATTCAGATTAGTCATCGTACACTGAACTAGGTCACCAGCGTTCGGACTTTACTTCAGTCCCATGCATCTATTTCACACAAAGATGTGTATTTATCTTGTATATACTTTTAATAAATCGCTGTTATTTGTTTTATACCGTGTTGCCGCACATTATTTCTGTTAATACTATAACAGTTCTTTGACGAGCATAGTTGCAAGCGTACTAGCACGACACCTTCAATATAGCAACTACTTACTGGGTTCGCATCCAGCTATCTTTTATGTTGGGCGCTAAACTCATATGGGGAACAGAATACAGTCTCTGCCTCCCCCTACTGTTTTCGTTCTCTATAGCTGGCACAAGTTATTTCTTGATGTCTTAGCTTATCTTCTCCCACCCTGCACCTTCTACTGTCAATACCGTACCATGTTCCTCTCCTCGTTTCTGGATCATTTATTATCAGACCACATAGTTATCAACATTCGTCTGTAGCATGGCAACTCAAAATCTGCGATTCTGCTCTATTTCTATTTTTCCAGATCTCATGTTTCACTACCATACAATGCTATGCTCCATACATACTTTCTCAGAAATTTATTCCTCAAATGAAAGCCTATGTTTTATGCTAGTAGACTCCTTGTGGCCAGGAATGCCCTTTTAGCCTCTGCTAGTAGGCTTTTGATGTCCTTGCTTCGTCCATCATATGTTACCTTGTTTGCAGGTTAGTAAAATTTCTCAACTTCGTCTGCTTCATGGTCTCCAATTTTGATGCTAAGTTTATAGCTAATCTCATTTCTGCTATTCGTCGTAATTTTCGTTTTTCTTCCATTTACTCTCAGTTCATAATGTGCGCTCATTAGAGTGTTTATTCAGTTCGAAAGGTCCTACAAATCTTCCTCACTTTCACTGGGGATAGTACTATTAGCGAATATTGTCAATAACATCCTTCATCCTTAAATTTTGATTCCAACCCTGAACCTTTCTTCTCTTCTGTCATTGCTTATTCGGTGCATAGATTGACCAGAGAGACAACAATCCCCTGTTACACCCCTCTTGCCTTTCATGTTTATCTTTCCTTGCTGATTCTAGTACATATTGTATGATACCTGTCTTTACCGTAGTTGGTTAATTAATTTTTTTCACATCGGTACCTCCTTCTTGACATTTACCTTCTGGAGAACCGAATGGAGAATTAATTCGGAATCCTTTACCAATATTTTCTCGCAGATTAAGTATTTTTTCTTTTTTTCTTTGAAAATTACCTCAAACATTCACGACCTTCTTATTCTCGAAATTAATAAAAAATGTCCAGTTATTGATTTAAAATTCCCGCCAGTCTTCAAAACGGCAATACGTTCGTCGCCACGGGAAACCTGTCTCTATCTGGCAACACTGGGTACAACTGGCATCAGTAATGAACCGATGCGACCAAAATGAGTTGCGGGGATTCACAAGTTTGCTAAGACTGTTTCCCTCCAGCCCCGCCACCACAAATGAAGAACACTGTCTAATCTATGGTGTGACATAACAGTCTACGGTGCCAGTGAACTTACACTGAAAGTAATTTATGGTATCGCGACACTACAATATTTGTTTAGTAGCTAGTTCCGTAATGGAAAAAGATAAAAGGTATTCATATGATACGGGCTATAAATTAAAAGTAATAGCACACGCAGAAGAACATGGAAACAGAGCTACTGAACGGCATTTTGGCCCTCCACCAACAGAGAAAGCCATTCGCGATTGGTGGGCTAGTAAAGAAGAACTGAAAAAATGAGGAAGAACAAATGTGGAAATAAAGGACTGAATGCAAAATGGCCGAGAGTAGATGACATATTGAAATGGATTCAAGGACATCGTCAAAATTGAACTGTAATTAGTACAAAAATGATTCATATACATGCTCGTAAGCTAGTGCTATACTGAAACTTTACAGACTTTAAGGATAAGGTTGGTTGGTGCTATAGGTTTACGAATCATTATCCACTGAGCATGCGAACCAAAACAACAATAACTCAGAAAATGAGATGAAGAGAAAATATTATCTTCCCATCGCTTTATTATTCAATGTCGAAAGAAAACCTTCGTGGAACTAAACTAAATGGCGAATATGGACGAAAATCCTCTGATATTTGATGTGCCGAATAACAGAACTGTTGCCATGAAAGGTGGTAAAACTGTAACTATAAAAACAAGTGGACATGAAAAAATGCACTACACTGTTACCCTTTCATGTTATGCTGACTGTACTAAAAGTAATATAATGATCAGTTTCAAGAGCAAAAAAATGCCAAAACCCTCTGAAATACCACCAGGTGTTGTTGATTACGAACATGACAAGAGTTAGATAGACGAAACAAATTATGCCTTAACCGAGTGTGGAAGCGAAGGTCCTTTATTGAAGAAGAGTTTTCTTCTCGTGCTGGAAATGTTTAGTAGCCATTTGAAATTTTCACTGAAAGAGAAATTGAGACGGGAAAATACAGAGCTTGCTGTTATTCCACGAGGACTTACTTCACAATTGCATCCATTTGATGTCCCGATAAATAAACCATTAAAAGTGTACGTGCGAGAGGAGTAGAACAAATGAATGATAGATGAAACCCAACATGAATACAAGTCGAAGTGAGTTTTAAAACGACCTACAGTCAGACAGGTGTGTCAGTGGATAAAACAGTCGTAGTCTAGAGGGAGAGAAGAAGTTGTTGAATCTTTCAAGAAGTGCGGCATAAGTAACGCTGTCGATGGCAGTGAAGACCATCTTATATAAGAAGAGGACAACGACGACGATGAAAATGATTCAGAAGAAGAAAAGTCAGATGACGACTTTCAGGGATGTAGAAAGGCCATTTCGTTTTTAATCAACCCTGTCTCATACCCTTCCCAACCACTGCTTCTCTTTCATGCCCCTCGATTCGTATAACTACCATCTGGATTCTGTACAAATTGTAAACAGCCTTTAGCTCCCTGTATTTCACCCCCGCCAGCTTCAGAATTTGAAACAGGGTATTCTAGTCAACATGTCAAAAGCTTTCTCTAAGTCTACAAATGCTAGAAACTTAGGTTTGCCTTTCTTTAATCTATCCTCTAAGATAAGTCGTAGGGTCAGTATTGCCCTATGTGTTCCAACATTTCTACAGAATCCAAACTGGTCTTCCCCGAGGTCGGCTTCTACCAGTTTTTCCATTCGTCTGCAAAGAATTCGTGTCATCATTTTGCAGCCGTGACTTATTAAACTGATAGTTCGGTAATTTTCACACCTGTCGACACCTGCTTTCTTAGGGATTGGAATTATTATATTCTTCTTGAAGTCTGAAGGTATTTCGCCTGTCTCATACATCTTACTCACCAGATGGTAGAGTTTCGTTACGGCTGGCTCTTCTAGTGCTATCAGTAGCTCTAACGGAATATTGTCTACTCCCGGGGCCTTGTTTCGACTTCTGTCAAACTCCTCACGCAATATCATATCTCTACGTCCTCTTCCATTTCCATAATTTTGCCCTCAAGTGCATCACCCTTGTATAAACCCTCTATATATTCCTTCCACTTTTCTTGCTTTCCCTTCCTTGCTTGGAACTGGTTTTCCATTTCAACTCTTGATATTCATACAAGTGGTTCTCTTTTCTCCAAAGGTCTCTCTAATTTTCCTGTAGGCAGTATCTACCTTACCCCTGGTGATATATGCTCCTACATCCTTACATTTGTCGCCTGTCTATCGCTGCTTAGTTGTTTTGCACTTCCTGTCTATCTCATTTTTGAGACGTTTGTACTCTTTTTTACCTGTTTCATTTACTGGGTTTTTGTATTTCCTCCTTTCATCAATTAAATTCAATATCTCCTCTGTTACCAAAGGATTTCTACTAGCCCTCGTCTTTTTACCTACTAAATCCTCTGCTGCCTTCACTATTTCATCTCTCGAAGCTAACCATTCGTCTTCTACTGTATTTCTTTCCCCCATATTTATCAGTTGTTCCCAAATGATCTCTCTGAAACCCTTTTCAACCTAAGGTTCCATTAGTTTATCCAGGTCCCATCTCCTTAAAGTCCTACGTTTTTGCAGTTTCTTTAGTTTTAATCTACAGTTCATAACCAATGGATTGTGATCAGAGTCCACATCTGCCCCTGGAAATGTCTTACAATTTAAAACCTGGTTCCAAAATCTATCTGAAACCTTCCAGTATCTCCAAGCCTCTTCCATGTATACAACCTTCTTTCATGATTCTTGAAACAAGTGTTAGCTATGATTTAGTTAGGCTCTGTGCAAAATTCTACCAGGCGGCTTCCTCTTTCATTCCTTACGCCCATTCCATATTCATCTACTACGTTTCCTTCTCTTCCTCTTCCTACGATCGATTTCCAGTCACCAATGATAATTAAATTTTCGTCTCTCTTCACTATCTGAATAATTTCCTTTATCTCATCATACATTTCATCAATCTCTTCGTCATCTGCGGAGCTAGTTGGAATATAAACTTGTAGTACTGTGGTAGGCGTGGATTTCGTGTCTATCTTGGCCACAATAATGCGTTCACTATGCTGTTTGTAGTAGCTTACCCGGACTCCTACATTTTTATTCATTATTAAACCTACTCCTGGATTACCCCTATTTGATTTTGTATTTTTAACCCTGTAGGCAACTGACCAGAAGTCTTGTTCCCCCTGCCACCGAACTTCACTAATTCCCGCTATATCTTGCTTTAACGTATCCATTTCCCTTTTCAAATTTTCTGACCTACCTGCCCGATTAAGGGATCTGACATTCCACGCTCCGATCCGTAGAACGCCAGTTTTCTTTCTCCTGATAACGATGTCCTCCTGAGTAGTCTCCGCCCGGAGATCCGAATGGGGGACTATTTTACCTCCGGAATATTTTACCCACGAGGTCGCCATTATCATTTAGCCATACAGTAAAGCTGCATACACTCGGGAAAAATTACGGCTGTAGTTTCTCCTTGCTTCCAGCCGTTCGCAGTACCATCACAGAAAGGCTGTTTTGGTTAATGTTACAAGACCAGATCAGTCAATCATCCAGACAGTTGCCCCTGCAACTACTGAAAAGGCTGCAGCCCCTCTTCAGGAACCACACGTTTGTCTGGGCTCTCAACAGCTATCCCTCCATTGTGGTTACAGCTGCGGTACGGTTATCTGTATCGGTGAGGCACGCAAGCCTCTTCGTCTCCGAAGGAATATGTTTCGTTGCAATACCATTTTTGACAGAAATTTAAAGAAAAGTTAAAGAAACTGATATGATTCGAATTCAGTTTGTGAAGCCATTTAGTCTTCTGCATTGGCTCTAAATTTTATTAAAAGTCTTTTATTGTACTGAACTACAGTGAATTATAACGTTGTACAAATGTTAATTCGAAGTTTAACCATGAAATGACAATACCAGGGTACATGTTGTATCTGCTAGAATGTAGGCCCTATATACGTGTGTATTAAACAACGGAATTTGATTTCAACTTCCTTTTGCGGAATATTTTCTCTGTGCTACGTTGATAGGTTGTTTGAAATGGTTTCACTTGCAAATTAGAGAAATTAACAGTAGAACTGTTACAACTGGCAAGGATTATATGGTGTCCTACACTACGAACTTCAAGTGTATTTATGTTAATGATTTAAATGTATTTCTTTCTTAAATTTTTGTTTATATGGCAAAATTAAGGCATCAGATACAAATGCGTTATTTCTCCGTCTTCTCTAAAAAAAAAAAAAAAAAAATCCCACGTCAAATGAAAGGATACATTTTTCTTTATGCAGATTCAACAGATGTTACTAAGTCTATTTTACTTGTTATTTTACAATATTTGAGTAGTTACAGTATCTTGTTCCTTCAAAAGTCACCCACAGATATTTTCCTGACAGCTGGTCTATATCCGTTTCTGAAATGAGATCTGAAACTTTAAAGTTACGAAGTCAAAAAGTCTATAAATCCATATATTTCAGTGCCGTTGAATTCGGGCAGAAAAAGTGTCACATTACTGACAATCCATGCAGAGTTATTGTGTTTAGAGTCGTGCAAAAATTTCCGGTCTGGCTTCAAATTTTGTGCTAACGAAGCTACTCAGAGGTTTGCAATATGCCATTAAAAGTGTGAAAGATTTCTCGTAAGTGCCTGAGAAGAGTTTCATGCAATACCAGTATTCGTTACATATATGTATGTACTACCATCGTGCAAAAGGTGAACCAGTCGCAGCAACCCGTCGCCAGATGACGCGCGATCTGTGGGCATATCGCAGATGTGTGGGCAAATCGCAGATAGTAGCGATCGATTGCTGATCCCTTGTAATTCCCAAGGAATTTGGTTGATAGCTTGGGATGAAATGTGGCTGTCTGGTTGCCTCTCGTTTGCCCAATACTAGTTGTGGTACTGTTGTTTTGTTTCATTTCGCTATGCCCATATGGAGATATTTTTGTGTATGAAACATACGGTAAAATTCATAGTTATTAAGGGAGCACGAACTGCCCGAAAAGTGGATCTGAAGCCGGTTTTGTGACTTACGTTAAGGAAGGACACAAATATTACAACAAAATGGAACATTCGCACTATCATATTTTCAGGAAGCCATATTTTGAGATTCGTGCTACGGAAGCAGAAATTCGTTGGAATTTCGCAGTGATAATCGCAAAATACTACGCTCCTGACGGTAATTGTGAGTTATTTATGGAACAACTAGATGCAATATTAAACTTTATAGTTCCCGTACAGAATAAGGTAGTATTATGAGGACATTTGAGTTTAAATGTTTATAGCACGCCTATTCTACCGATATCTTTAAGTACCTTGCACTTCTATATAATATAACTCTCCTTCACATAATTTACAACAGTCATGGAAAACAGCTGTACCGGTACTACTATTGATATCATTTGTAAAGACACATCGAGACTGCAAGGCTGTAATATAAATATTTGTTATTAAATTGTAAGACTAATACATAAAATGGAAACCGAGGACTTTAAGATGGATTTTCGAAATCAGGAGAGGAAAGAATTCTACAGCACATTTGGCGTTACTGGTGTGAAATGGACTCTGTACATTCTGTAACATAGCCTACTGTTTTACAGGTCCAAGAAAAACCGTTCCAATTTCATAGTTGAACTTCCCGAGGCACTCATGTTCGAAACACTGCTTGAAATTGCTTAATAAATCATTCGTGTGTGTCAATGTTGAAACTAGCTCCCAATGACGGATAGCTTCTCTCGTGTGTGGGCCCCCCAAGGCCGGTATTACGCTATCAAATTTCTTTGATAAAAAAATTTGATGAAGTATTCCTCATACTTATTCGACGAAAATTTTTGCCTTGGATCAAAAAGGGGTATAGCACTGTCGTCAAATATTTTGTCTTAGTTCCTTCGGAATGGCCGACGGAGGCTTCTTTACTATGCTCTGCTGTTGTGTGTACTGAAATTGCGTTGTGTTTATATTTGGAAGAGGATTAGAAGAAGAGAAAAAGAAGTTGGGTGAAATTGTGAGTTTCACGGTGAAATAATAAAGGTATTCTACAAAATTTTTTTGTAGGAGTTACAAGTCGAGGACGTAGAATTGTATGAAAGTTAATCTCGAATGTACGAGAGTACATATTCAGTATGTGCTCCTTACATACTACGAAGCAGAACACTCACATCAGATGTGCTATATCAGCAAAAGGCAGACTAGCGAGTGGAACAGGAAAGGAAATGACTAGTAGTGGTACACGGTACCCCTGTCACGCACCTTACGGTGGTTTGCAGAGTATATAAGTAGATGCAAATGTACATGTAGAAATACTACAACACTGTGATTTTTGGCGACACAAGAAAGCTTCTGTAGTAGCATAGGCCTTGAATACCGCAGTGCCCATTGACAATAATACCAAAGACGTTTGAGGCTATTTAGAGAGCACTGGAGGAGGAATATCTGATGGCAAATATCTGTTTAGAACAAAATATTAGCAATAAGAACCAGTTTTCTTCATACAGCAATTGCTCTAACTAGACAGGAAAAAAAATTTACACTTCGCGAAGTGTCCTCCTCCTCTATGGCCGTCTATTCAAACACCACATTAAACCAAGGTCACTGTATTTCGTACATGGCTGCATGCTCAGAGACCGTGAATAGTTACAACTGAAAGAAAAATAGCCCTCGGTCACTATTTTTAATGAATTATCCGAGTTTCGACACTGCTAGGAGTGTCTTCCTCAGAATTTAAATCAAAATATGGTCTATATTCCACAACATGGTCACTGAAATATGACTAAAAACGTATGATAGAGTATAAGTACGAAATTATCGTGAAATAAAAAATAATAAATATGTCAAAAGGGCATTAGTCACAAAGATATTTAAGATAAAGAAAACTGTGATGGCGAGCTACTAAGGGCTGCTCGTTACTTGCGTGGTGCAGGTTGCAAAACGGACTCCGTGGTGGGGACTCCGTTTTGCAACCTACACCACGCAAGTAACAAGCAGCCCTTAGTGGCTCGCCATCACAGTTTTCTTTATCTTAAATATCTTTGTGACTAACGCCATTTGGCATATTTATTATTTTTTCTTTCACGATAATTCCGTACTTATACTCTATCATACGTTTTAGTCATATTTCTGTGACCATGTTGTAGAATATAGACCATTTTTTTATTTAAATTCTGAGGAAGAACTCCTAGCAGTGTCGAAACCCGGTTAATTAATTAAAAATAGTGACCAAGGGCTGTTTTTATTTCAATTGTCATTGTATTTCTTCATGTCGTAAACAGAAGACGTCCGCTTACTTTGGTTAAATCTATGGTGAGGCGCTACATTTGATCAAAGAGATTTGACGAAAGGCAAAACTTGACGAAAGGTCGCTGTTACTCAGCGTCAAAGACATTAGACACATCAACTTTGCCAAAGTAAATTTGATGCTATACTACCGGCCTAAGACGTTTTCAGCGGCGTTCGTAAAGGCTTTCTATGGTCGTGTGTCGTCAGGCGCCGAGGGGCGGTTCCGCCACGCGCATGCGCAATGCGGGCAGCCGCAGGACGGTCTGAGGCGCTTCCCAGGCGGGCCGGCAGTCGAGCGCCTGCGGCCCGGCTGAACGCATCGCAGCGCAGCGGGCGCGCCATGAAGCGCTCGTCGACGTCAGCGTCGTCGCCGGCGGCAGCGGGCGAGGTGCGCGCTGCGGCGCGGCGGCTGGCGCGCCTCGTCAGGGGCTGCGAGGCGGAGGCGGCGAGGCTGCCCGCCGGCCGGCAGCTGCTGGGGGCGACGGCAGCGGGGGCGGCGCCGGGCTCTGGCCAGGGGGTGGCTGGGGTGGCGGCGACCGCGGCCGCACTACTGCTGTTCGCGCTGCTGCTCTGGTTGTTGCTACCGCACGACCACCACCCCCAGGTACTGCACCTAAACTCTGTGTATACCGCGACGACTGAGCTTGCAACCAAACAAAACATTAGCTGCTCTAGTATAAGCGTAGGCTTCAATGTTCTAGTGACGTCAGTCACTAACAAGATATCAGGGAGGAAATTTTTCTCACGTTACGGCCACTATTGTCGCTGTTCTATGTCGCTGTTATGATGCAATTAATTTGTTCCATCGTGAACGATTTTCTTAGAAAGGCTGTAGATGTTTGAGTAAGAATTTAAATAATAATACGACTGCGCCAGTTACATGTCTTCTTGTATAGCACAACGTTTACCAAGGATTTATCCTCGTTTTAGAGTATTATGGTGGCCTGCGTCATTTTTGCTTGTCTACGGTTCTTCCTCTGTTACCGTCGGTCGGCTTTCATTACCCACAAATCTTGATAAACATAATGAATTATCCACAGGTTTTATTTCCATCAAATCATAACACTGTAACTTTACCATAAACATTACACTGGGAATGTTCTTAAAACTGCGCTGCACAGCTATAATAACATATATTTGGCTGCAAAAACCACCACAAGCAGCTAAAATTTTTATTTGTATTATTCTGAAGATTATTCCAGTATTGAGGTTATCATTTGGTCGAACCTGGACGATAAGTAATATGAGCATAAAATTTTATTAAAAAAGATACATAACGCAGCATGAAAATAAAATTTTTCCAAGTGAACTCATATCTGCAGTTTCAAAATGTAAGCCATGTTTATTTATCGCTAAATATACATGAGGCCCTAAAAGAAAATGTGAGATATACGAATGAACCAAGGTTTTGCACATCAACGACATCTGGGAATGCTGGTGTGTGTCTGAATTTCTGCGTATGAAGGCACGATGCTTTCATAACATAAAAAACGATTGCTGCGAAAAAGAGGCAGAAAAACACGCACATAGTCATCACATCCTAAACTAATGTGAAGTCTTACAGTGCTCGAGGAAGAGCACATATTGTTGAAACGCATTGTGCTCCACAAGATGAAATGTAAGTAGTACACTAATATTATTATTTAAATCATGGCAGACACAGTTGCAAGCTTCCACGTTATCGAATTCAGTGCCACATGTGTAACTCCATAAGGCGAATTGTGGTTCCAGAAAACTTGACAGAATCCCTGTGTTTACATCCGAAAAATAAATATAAGAGTATATTATTGTAGTAAGTGCCGAATATTATAAGAAAAAACAGGGCTTATACATTATTTTGTTTCCTACCTATTATATTTCGCCGGTGGTATGTATGGATTCATTTCCAGAGTAACTGTCTGATGCCGATTTTGTCGCTAAAGTTACTGACGACTTACCTGCGAGCACTTCGACTGTTCTGTGTTTTTTGTGTTAGTAATCATTAAGGCTGCCCATCATACATAACACCAGAAAACCGTCAGAAGCTACGTCACTGTAACTTTTATGTCGCATTTTTCCATCGCCATTCTCTTTTTTCCTCTATATATCTTCAGCAGACTTCGTAACCTCCAAACCAACATGTAGCATCTCTCTGAAAAGCCGTTTACTGAGATCGCTCTCAGCGTATACGTTGCCAAAAAATATCAAACACCATTTTAGACCTGAAAGTGCATGTAGCTTGCCACACATCAAGCTGTTTTTAGTTACGACTGGGAGCACCGGTAGGTTTGCTGAATATAAACTGAACACTTTTTATTGTTTCCTTCTGATACGAACTTCTTGCCTTGCAGAGAAAAAGAATACACAATGTATTTTAAACTGCGCAGTATAACTGTTGTAGCTAAGGTGTTTAAGACATATTACTGACAACACTGAGAATTTCCTGCATTTACGAATGATTACAACAACATTAATTTCCACAAGACAATTTAAAAGTTTAACTTCTAAGCGAGAAAGTAGCAAATTAATGAAAGTACAGTATATAATAAGCGTGAAATGTTCAGGTTTTCATGTGAAAACATATGATTCTTAACACTCTGTCATGGCCAACTTCAACACGTCATATATCACAATACTTTTAGTCTGTCAAGCTCTTGACTGACATTAAATAACCTACATGGCAGCAATTAAAGACGTCAATGTTATTTCCATTCCTCAGTAATTAACAAGGCAACAGATAAGGACTATACTGAAAAAATATGACTATTTACGTGCTCTCAGTGATGAAATGCTTATTTTTAGGCGTTTTTGAGGAACTGGACGTGTCCGTTACGTAGGAAACCACTACATCCGTTAAAAAATCATCATTTAGATATTAGGCAAGCGAAGCACGTTCCTCTATGGAGGATGAAGCTGTAATCTCAACACTCGAAAATAATAGCTATTCTGCATAAAATTTTGCGCAAACGAAATTTTGGTACATTTCATAACAAGTGTTTGTATTTTGCTAGCTGCGTATAATGCACGTTGTAATAAGCTATTTAATTGGACCATTTCACCTTTTGTAACTTAACTGTGTCTTAGTTTGTTGCATGGTTACAAACTGTGGAACCATAGCACGAGTTAGTTATGAAACTCACAACTTATTATATTTATTATCTTTTTCCAAATAATTGATGTAAACCAAATAACAATATAAAAAGTACATTAGTTTTCAGAGTCAATGTGCAAGAGAAAACTTTCATAGTGCTGTGTGATAGGGATGATCATTACAATTGGATCACTATGACACTTATGTGATAAAACTTGATATGGTAATCTATTCTTTTCTTTTTACTTTAAGAATAGTGGAACACTATCATTCATATTCCTCCAAACAAATTTCGACATCTTTCGTTTTGGGCTGTGTCGTATGAGATCCATTCACGTGATGGAGAAAGTCTCAATTTCTGACTCCTCACAGGAAACAAATATTTGCAACTGTAGAAAGTGCAGAATAATTTTTCAGTGTTTATTAATATATTGACTTTTACGTAAGTTCACGAATCTGATACAGCACCCTTAACATACCTAATCCACTAACAGTACAATTCCTCGGAAGACCTCATTATCAGTTCTACCACTAGATAATGCTAATACGTCGGCTAATTATGAAGATCTTAGTTAAATAACTCACTATATTACAACCAATGTAATGTCTTCTTCAGCTAAAATCTTTCAGCGAAGTCATTGTTTCGATATTTACTGATCTTCGTCTTGTACATAGTATTTACATCTGTGTTATTGTGTCATTTGCAACTATAATGTCGCCTAGAAATGATAATATTGTGGTACTAAGTGATCTTCACGTATTTATTATTTTGGCAGACAGCACTTAAGGCTTTATACTGTAGCTGTCATAATAGTATTGATAATAATTTCATACTGTGTGTTCAAATACGTCTATGTTAATAACACAGTACACAAGTTGATTCAGGTACTATTCACAAATATTGTAATACTACTTTATTATGTTTTATGATGAATATGTATTTTTGTGTTATGTCAGAATTTTTTTACCTCACAGCAACCTTAACAACACTATCAGTTTCAAAAAAAAAAGTTTGATATCCTATTTTCATGGCGAGAGTGACAATTCCCTAGAAGCAAGATAGTAGAAAACGCACGCAAGTGTTTGTTTACGTCAGCAAAAACTTATCCGCTTCATACAAATATACAAAAATAGCAAAGCAACAAAACTTAATGTAGACCACTTTTTTAGTTTCTTTGTAACTGAAGGAAGAGACTAAATTCATAGATAGACTATTGGGAAACTGTGTTTCATGTTGAAGGGAATGCTTTAAAAGTGAAGGAATCGATTACAGCGAAGAGTAGCATAAGCGCACTGTACATTTTACTGCAGGTTAACACCAAACATTATGATTCTATACAATTTAAATTTACGCAGAAATTATGTTTTCGTGAATGACACCTGCCCATTTTTAAGTATCGGTAAATTCGCAGTCGCAGTAAAATAACTTCTTTTGTTAAAGCAGACATAGGATGAGATTTTATTGGATGATTCGTAAAGATGCATAATTAATGTTCTTAAGATGTCGCATACAAAACCCTGGTTTGACCACTTCTTGAGTATTGTTGCTCAATCTGGGATAGAAAAGATTTACAGAAGGTTCAAATGGTTCAAATGGCTCTAAGCACTATGGGACTTAACTTGTGAGGTCATCAGTCCCCTTGAACTTAAAACTACTTAAACCTAACTAACCTAAGGACATCACACACATCCATGCCCGAGGCAGGATTCGAACCTGCGACCGTAGTGGTCGCGCGGTTCCAGACTGTAGCGCCTGGAACCGCCCGGCCACTCCGGCCGGGTTTACAGAAGGGATGTTCATTCAGTGTAAGAGTATAGTCGCACAGATGCTCAACATATAGCGGGGGGAGGCGGTACATGAAAGACGATGTGCATCGCTAATGACCTTATTTCCAAATTTTATAGAGTCACGAATCCATAATGCGTGAAGAAAAACATTCTGACACCTCCAACATACTTCTGGGGTAGTGAAAGTAATAGGGCAATGCGGGCCCATGCAGAAGGCATGAGAGACGGAAGAAGGACAACGTAACAAACAGACGGCATAGTAAATGATATAATTTGATACTAAAATAAGTATCACGCACAACCCTCAGCTTGTGTAAGACGATTCTCTTAATTTATGTCTGCAGTGCAGCATCATACGGAAGCGAATCATGGATTGAGACAAAACTGGAGTGGAAGATAATCGAAGTGTTAGAGGTTTTGGTACAGAAGTAGGCTGAAAATTAAGTGAATCAGGGAGGACATGGATATATGAAAAGCGCTAACTAGAAAATGGAATATCATGAAAATACTTCTGCGGCCCTACAGACATGAGCAGAAGAAAAAATTCCAAGGGAAAGACCAAATAACTGAGGAATTTTGAATTTTGGTGAGTCTATGAGATCAAGAGATTGGCCCCAGTAATGGACCTGATGACCGAAACAAAACAGAACAACAAAAATATGATTCTCTTCCCATTTACCATCTGTGTATCGAATTGTTGGTGAGTATGAAGCTAAATGACAGATAAGTCTTAAGGAAAGGTAAAGTTAAGTTTGCCGTCCACGTCTAGATCATCAAAACAGAACTCAGACTAGACAAGGGAGAGGAAGATAATCGCCCATGTCTTCGTTGAAGGAGACATCTCACAATTCCTCTGATGTGATTTCAGGAAATGACATAAAATGTAAAAGGACGACAACACTATGCTACTCCCAAATAAAAGTCTATTATGATCAATAGGATGTCAAGTGACTTCAGAATCCAGGCAACTCTCACGTGTACGGATACACTACTTGAAGACGATAGTTTATTGGTTGATCTTAATTGAAATTATTGGACTCCAAAGCGATGCTACATGTGTCTTACGGACAAATAGTCCACCAACAATTCTTTGGGTAATTTGTGTGTGAGGAACTACAATGGGAATGCCGCAGGTTTCCTTCTATGCCCGTATCATGATAGTATCAACCCTCGCCCTCACATACAGTGTCTCCATTAAACCAATACTTTTCGACACGTTGAAGGATACCGTCACCGTCTAAACTGTGCACTGCGGATAAACTCATCAGATCTAATAATTTTCCGCATATCGGTGAGCACAACCAGCATCCTAACTGTACGACACTATCTCATTTACTGCCTGATTCATTGGGAACCCACCATGTGCACCGTAATCGACTGACTACGCTTATAAATTAAGGATAATGCTGATACATGGTGAAAAAACGTTCTGAAGGGCGGTTTGCGGGTTTAAATCACCTCGGGGTATCACCATGCGGTGGATTTGACCTGCGGTCGTCTCATGGTGGTACTGACAGCAGTCCACATACACAGAGGTGTGTTGGTACCTGTCAGAGTACGGTGCAGCGAATAAGTGTGCAGACGTTTTCAGACGTGCTAATGGTGACTGTGTGTTGAAAATGGCTCAAAGGACATGCTGATGACATTATGAGGGGTAGAATACTAGGGAGACTGGAGGCTGGTCAAAAACAGCAGGTCTTAGCACGGGGCCTCCGTGTGCCACAAAGTGTGATCTCAAGATTATGGCAACGATTCCAGGAGGCAGCAAACATGTCCAGGCGCTACAGTATGGGACGTCCACAGTGTACAGGAAGACCGATATCTCACAATCAGTGCCCGCAGACGGCGACGGAGTACTGCAGGTAGCCTTGCTCGGGACCTTACCGCAGCCACTGGAACAGTTGTCTCCAGACACACATTCTACAGACGACTGAACAGACATGATTTATTCGCCCGGAGACCTGCAAGGTGCATTCCGCTGACCCCTGGTCACAGAAGAGCCCGTAAAGCCTAGTGTCAAGAACACATTACATGGTCATTGGGACAGTGGTCCCTGGTTATGTTCACGGACGAGTCCAGGTATAGTCTGAACAGTGATTCTCGCCGAGTTTTCATTTGTCGTGAACTAGGAACCAGATACCGACCCCTTAATATCCTTGTAAGTGACCTGTATGGAGGTCTTGGTTTGATGGTGTGGGGTGGGATTATGATTGGTGCACGTACACCCCTGCATCTCTTTGACAGAGGAACTGTAACAGGTCATGTGTATAGGGACGTCATTTTGCACCAGTATGTCCACCTTCTCAGGGGTGCAGTGGGTCCCACCATCCTCCTGATGGACGATAACGCACGGCCCCACCGAGCTGCCATCGTGGAGGTGTACCTTGAAACAGAAGATATCAGGCGAATGGAGTGGCTTGCCTGTTCTAAAGACCTAAGCCCCATCGAGCATGGCTGGAATGCTCTCGGTCGACGTATCGCTGCACGTCTTCAAACCCCTAGGACACTTGAGGAGCTCCGACAGGCACTGGTACAAGAATTGGAGGCTATACCCCAGCAGCTGCTCCACCACGTGATCCAGAGCATGCCAATCCGTTGTGCGGCCTGTGTACATGTGCACGGTGAACATATCCCATATGGATGTTAGGGTACATGCGCAGGAAACAGTCACGTTTTGTGGCACATGTGTTTCGGGACGGTTTTCGCAACTTATCAGCAATACCGTGGACTTACAGATCTGTGTCGTGTGTGTTCCCTATGTGTCTATGCTATTAGCGCCAGTTTTGTATAGTGCCACGTTGTGTGGCACCACATTCTGCAGTTATCCTTAATTTATGAGCATGAGTGTAGATGGCTGAATAAGTTCAATAATTTCCGATGTATAGCCTTTCGAATTGTACGCAACTGACACGGGGTCTGAGAAGCAAGCTTGTCACTATATGTACGTAATATCCTCGTCTCACCAGTGTTCGCCGACCACGCCAGCAATCGGTGCTAGTTTATTATGATCCACTGGGTGAAACCAAGGTCGATACGGTATTGTAGTGCCTTTATTATTCTGAATTACGATGCATGTATGATCAAAGCAACAGGAACTGTGGTGAGTGCAGTCGTTGAGAAAGACATTAAATGTTTTCGCAGTTGCGAATATGGACAACCATCATCTGTAGAATGAAATGAGGACAGTGAAAATTTGTGCTGAATTGGGAGTCGAACCCGGATTTTCTGCTTATCGCGAATGGTTGCCTTAAATTTTGGCTATCCGTGCACGACGCAACGCAGGTGCCAAACTTGCGTAAGTCGTCAACTATGCGTCTGCAGGGATGTTTGAGTCTGACCATGAGTCGTTCATGGATAGCTCGCGATTAGCTGGAAATCAGAGTTCCAGTCCCAGTTCGGCACAAATTTTCACTGTCATCATTCCATTCTACAGCTGATGGTTGTCCTTATTCACAATTATGAAAACATTTAATGAAACCAAGATGTGTCCAAGAAACGATAAAGTAACACTCTGTTGTAAGGTGTCATTCTTGTTAAGGGGAGGGATGTCGGCATCAGTTTTCTGACTGGTTTGGTGCCACCAGCCAAAACCCCTCTTGACCCCGTCTCCTACGTTAACGTCTCCATCTCAGAGTAGCACTTGCAACGAAAGCTTTCAATTATTTGTTACATGTTTTCCACTATCTGTCTTACACTACAATGCTTGAACTTCGCCACTCCACTCCAATGGACGCTGTTATTGCTTGATGTTTTAATCCATGTTCAGTCTTTGTAAGCGACAGAACTTCAAAAAGTAAAGTTATACACTATTATGGGCAGGCCAAATAGCTTTTATGTAATGCTGCCCGACATTTCAAACTGACACGGAAACGTGACACTATTTTTCAACGTTCATCAAGTCTTAGTAAATAATGGCCGGAACGTTCTACGAATGGTTCAGTCATTCAACCATTGAAACCTGTTCCTTGGTCACCGACCATTCAGTAACCTCCGTGTGAACGTCCTGCACGTCGGAGAATCTACGATTGCTGCCGATCAGTTCTTCGATGGACTAGACATTACTGTCTGTGGTAGGCGTCAGTGGCCTTCCTTCCCAATCAGCATCACATACGTCCGTAGGACCTTTATCAAATTGTTGACACCATTTCATTGCGATTGGAAGCGTCGCTGGTACATATAACACCAGAATTTCACGGCGAATCTTTGTGCTATTTGCCCCAAGATTGGTTCTGTCCCTCGTATTTTAACTTTGGAATACGTTTCCAGTTGCCATGCCATTTCACTGCCATACTTTGCTTCAACTGTCATCCGTATTACAACGGAACTGTGACTGCAGGAAACCCAGTTCGCGACTGAGCCATGCACGGCTCGTATTCATGCCATTTATTGTTTGTCATCTTCTCTTGCGGTACTGCCTCCTCGTTTTCTTATTCCATTTACTGGCGTCGACAACTTCCTACCTTACTTGCCCCTGAGCGGCAGCAGCAGCGCGTATCGATAAGTGCACTGTCGTAACATCTTTGGAGCGACCGATAGTATTTCCAGGTCGTCGTGTGTCTGGCAGTCAGCTGGACCTGGACCTGGAGCGGTTGGAGTTTCAACGCGGCAGAAGTGCAGTCGGGACGTAGCAGCAGTCGGGGACGGAGCGCTAGGGAGGCGCGGACCGCCAGTACTCGCCGACCGCTCGCGACACAGGATGAACTGTCCGAAGGATGGAGATGGCAGCGGGATCGACCGTTGGTCGGTCGTTTAGTTGGTAGCCTCTTTGAGCGACGTGTGTTTGGTCTTTTGACCGTATCTGGGTCTCGTCACTGGTTCATCTTGCTGGACGTGGCTCGGTTCCTTCTTGTGCGGAGACGTCGTGGCCAATGGGCAAGAGTTACCTCTGCATGGTTGGGTCCGAGCCAGGGTGTCCGGATCTCCGTATCTCCCAGTTCCCGACGGACATCGGGTTGAGTCGGCCTGGAGCTGCAGTGAGCTCCGGATAGGCAAGACTCGCCCGACCGTTGCTGACACACACATGGTTTGAGTGCCAACGACCTTGGTTGGTCGGTCGTCTGGTCAGACGACGTGTGTTTCGTCACCGACCTTCCTTCGGTTTTGTGTGTGTGTCCGCCTGTGATTTGTTCTAGTTGTTCATCAGCGATTCGTTTTACGAGCTTTCGAGTTTCTTGTGGCAGTGTTTCGTGCAACACTGCGTACCCTGTCGGTTCGACTGAACAATGCTTTAAATGCTTTGATGCGGTTTGCGTACTGCAGTAGCCAGTTGGTCGGTTGCGACAGCGCAGCGAGTAAGTGTTTTCTTACCGTGTTGGTGCTGTTCGCCACGGCGTGTAGTTCCACAACCGTTGCGATGTTCAGGTGTGTCAGTAGTTATTGTGCCTTGGCTTATTAACATACCTACATTCGAAGACGAGTGTTATTGGTCTCTTCGCCTCGCTGGAATTTTGGTTGTAGTGTTTTTGGTCTGATGACCGAAATCAGGTAGTTGGTTGGTTCGTCGGCTGTCTGTCGGTTGCCTTCCGATTTAGAGATTGTTGGTCAGGCTGCCTGTCTCAACTAAACGGGCGTTAGTGTTACAATCGCAGGTCGACCCTTGGAAACTTCTGAGCGCCGTTCCTTGCGTGCTACATAGTAATTTCCCTGTTTAGATTTTAGTTATTTGGTTGATGTGCTACTTTCAACCAGGTTTTAATATTTCTTAAATTAATGTTCTTGTTTCGCCCTTTTGCATGAAATGTTTTACGATGAGGTCTTCTGCCTTTTTTAATTGAAACTCTTTTTCTAGGCCTTAAGCCGTTAAACATATTTGGTTGATGTGCGGCCTTCAGCCGAGTTTTAATATTTCTTAAATTAATGTTCTTGTCTTGCCCTTTTGCATGAAATGTTTTGAGATTTGGCCTTCTGCCTTTTGATTGTAACTCTCCTTATTGCTTAATATGCGGCCTCCAGCCAAGTTCCATTTAAATTAAATTGCTAAGGCCTTCAGCCTGTTTAGATTGCAGATTTAGAAAATATTTTTGGGCGAAACCTCCAGAAGAACCTTGTAATTCAGTTTCTTGCTTAGGCTTTGTGTCTTGGATTTTGAGTGAGGCCTATAGCCGATCTAAAGTTAATCAAGGGAGATCGATTAAAGTTTTAAGTGTTTTGCACCCTTCTTGTAATATTGTGTGTTGATAAATAAAGTTTATATGTTGATTGCAACTGACAGATACTCATTTTGGCCCCTTGCCACAACCTAATCCGCTCTGTCTTGGTAGCATAGGCGTTTCAGTGACATTGTACTCTCCTCCGACAATGAGTCATTTTTGTTGAGGGATGATGACATATGTAACTTACTGTTCGAAGTCACTTCGTACATTGTTCTGGTTATTGTTCTTCACATATTCCTTTTCTCGCCCATTCTGCCGATAAGCTTCTTATTTCTAGTGTTAGATGTTTTCTCATAGTGCATATCTCCCATTCCTCGCACCAGATGCACATGCTAAGAAATAATCTTCTGAAATTATATCGCATTTTTAATTTTTTTTGCATGAAATCCCTTCTTTACTGTGCTAGTCTTTTTGTTATCTTGCTTCATCCGTGATGTGTTATTTGTTTTCATTATAACTAAATTCCCTTATATCGTGAACTACGTGGTCCCCATTTTCGATAAGAATTTCTCCACTAATCCGATTTTTTGCTGTTTTTCAGATCTTTCACCTACCTTTGGTTTACCCTCAGCCCATATTGTGTGCTCATCCGCACAGAAATACGTGTAATGGCATACATGACAGTAACGTGATGAACACTGATACCGCCCTGTAGGTCCCTTCCACACCATCGAAAACTTACGCAGTGACTCGAATCAGTCAGACTCTAGAGAAAATTACTGGTATAGGGGAGACTGTCCCAATGTTCCTGGGTTTATTTACAGGGATCGAGACAGCACCCAATCATTTTTTGGGGCCTTCGTGTGAGGGGGGATGAATCTGACGGTTCGTCAAGGATGCAGAGCACCCTTTAGAAGCAGAAGATACATTCGATGAGTGCAGCTTTGCCAGCGAACGCTGAAGTAAGATTTCTAGCTAAGGCAGATGTTGTCCCGCTGGACGTCTGCGGCCAAAATAACGACTCTGGTGCTGGTTTTTATTACATAATCCATCTTGCCGATAGTACCATTATTCCACCCTCTGGAATTTTCCCCACAGTCGTAGAGGATGCTGCGTACTGACGACTGGCTGCCCCTATTCTGCCAACGACTCATCCATCATGTTATCTGAATATGTTTACTGTTGCAAATAGCTTCCCTAATAGTGTGTAACGTATACAGCAGCCTGTCAGAACCCCTGCACATATGGGTTCCCTACATGGATGAAAACACGCTAAGCGGTCTCTTCCTCGTGAATATGACGCTGTACGCGCATTCGGGAGGACAGCGTAACAAATCTCCGTCCGGCCTTACTGTTTACCTTATTTACGAATTCCGTAAATCACTTAAGACAAATTCAGTGATGGTTCGTTTGAAAATGTTCGCCGATTTCCTTCCCCGTCGTTCTCCAATACAAGTTTGCACTCCGTCTCCAGTACTGTCGCCACCGATGGGACTTGAACCCCTTATCTTCGTGAATGTTAGACGTTTCTGTGTTTTCAAATAGCTCTAAACACTATGGGACTTAACATCTGATGTCATCAGTCCCCTAGACTTAGAACTACTTAAACCTAACTAACCGCATAACATCACACACATCCATGCCCGAGGCAGGATTCAACCCTGCGGCCGTAGCACCAGCGCGGTTCCGGACTGAAGCACCTAGAACCGCTCTGCCACAGCAGCCGGTTTCTATGTTTTCCCACCATGTCATGATTCGATGTCATTTCGTGATTTGCAGACATGAGTGCGAGTTTGCATCTGTCTTCGCTGCTACTGTCCTTATTTAGCATCCATTCCTTTCCAGTCCGCTACGTGGAATTACTGTCCAACCACATTAATGTTACCAGTCGTCAAAAGCTTGAATAATCAGCTTCTACACCCTATATCTGCGAGACGTGCAGGAAGTGAGTCAGTGAGGTTCTGGAAGGTACCAACAGGGATGTGGAGCCGTGACCACTAGAGTGACGCGGCCATATGCGCCAGATTTCTCGGATGGGAATCCACGGCGCCTACAGCCCGATGGAGATGGTTCTCGCAGGTTGATGACTGGGTTTTAATCCGGCGAGTTTGATGGTCAGGGGATTACGGTTAACTCTTCGAACCACGCAAATACACTCCAAATTGTGTGACACGTTGGGTTATCCAGCTGGTAGATGCCATAGTGCAGAGGGAAAACAACTGTATGTAGGGAAGGCATCGTATCCAAGAATAGATGCTTACTTGTGTAGATCTATTGTGGCTTCCAGAATGGAGAGATCACCCAGGGAATTCTACGACAACAATCCCCAGACAATCATGCCCCCTCCTTTCACGCCGATGGAGTATTAAATGTGATTCATCTGGAAAGTCCACCAGTCGCCATTCAATAGACTTCCAGTTGTGGTACTGGCGTGCATATTTCAGCTTTCATTTCCGATGAACAGCAGTCAACGTGGGTGCATGAACGACGCGCTTGCTGCAGAGGCCCATACGTAGCAACGTTCGCTTATTGGTCGCTGAGCAGATACTATCGGTAGCCCCTTCGTTCATCGGGAGGTCTGCATCTACATCTACATCGTCACTCTGCAATTCACACTTAAGTGCCTGGCAGAGGGTTCATCGAACCATTTTCATACTACTTCTCTACCATTCCACTCTCGAATGGCACGTGCGAAAAAGGAACACCTAAATCTTTACGTTCGAGCTCTGATTTTATTATGATGATCATTTCCCCCTACGTAGGTGGTTGTCAACAAAATATTTTCTCATTCGGAAGAGAAAGTTGGTGATTGAAATTTCGTAAATAGATCTCGCCGAAAAGAAAACCGCCTTTGTTTCAGTGACTGCCACCCCAACTCGCGTATCATATCAGTGACACTCTCACCCCTGTTGCGAGATAACACGAAACGAGCTGCCTTCTTTGTACTTTTTCGATGTACTCCGTCAGTCCTACCTGGTAAGGATCCCACACCGCGCAGCAATATTCTAGCAGAGGACGGACAAGTGTAATGTAGGCTGTCTCTTTAGTAGGTTTGTCGCATCTCCTAAATGTTCTGCCAACAAAGCTCAGTCTTTGTTTCGCCTTCCCCACAGTATTATCTATGTGGTTTTTCCAATTTCAGTTGCTCTTAATTGTAATTCCTAGGTATTTAGTCGAATTGACAGCCCTTATATTTGTGATATAGTAAACCCAAAATTTATCTGATTTCTTTTAGTACCCATGTTGATGACCTCGCACTTTTCTTTGTTTAGTGCTAATTGCCTCTTCGCAGCATACAGACATTCTCTCTAGATCATTTTGTAATTGGAATTGATCGTCTGATGATTTTACTATATGGTAAATTACAGAGTCATCTGCATACAATCTAAGGGGGCTGCTGAGATTATCACCTAGATCATTTATATAAATCAGGGGCAGCAGAGGGCCTATGACACTGCCTTGCGGAATTCCAGATATCACTTCTGTTCTACTTTGATTTACCGTCTATCACTACAAACTGTGATCTCTCTGAGAGGAAATCACGAAGCCAGTCACACAACTGAGACGATACTCCATATGCACGCAATTTGATTAATAATCGCTAGTGAGGAACGGTACCAAAAGCCTTCTGGAAATCTAGCAATATGGAATCGATCGGGGATCCCTTGTCGACAGCACTCATTACTTCATGGGAATAAAGAGCTAGCTGTGTTGCACAAGAACGATATTTTCTGAATCCTCGTTGGTTATGTATCAATAAGTTATGTATCAATAGGTTAATTGCTCAACAGCTGCAAGTCTGTTCGCCAGTACACATCTCCACAGCGGTCGTTCACCCCTGTCATGTACGTCCCATGGTGAACCACAGTTGCCTCTGCACCGGTTTTGGATAGCGCCACTTTGCCATGCACGATATTCTTTAACCACGGCGGCACGCTAACAGTTTACAAACTTAGTCGCTTCGCAAATGCTTCCCCCCTTGTCCCATAAGCCAATGATCAAGCCTTTTTAGACGCGAGATAAATCGCTCCGACAACGACTGCACTGTTGTCCGCGTCCCCGCGACACGCTTCAGATACTCTCCTCTGCTAGTGCTACCACGTGTCGTCTGTGAGTGGTTCCGCTTTATGTTCCCTCGACTACTAATGCTGGCTTCTGCCGTCTGCGAGTGGTTATTGCATGTTGACATCGAACGTTGCCGGTGGTCAAATTAATGTGACTGAACCGTGTATATTACAGACATCTGTCTGCCAACAGCTTATAGTTTGACTACTCCGCGTATTCGTCTTTGGAGGAACTTTCTTCTGCACTCTTTTTGGCTATTCATTTTCATTCAGCTTATTAAGGCGTCCGTTCCAGATTACACTTCTTGATTCTTTTTATTATTTATGCGTTGCTTACTCCTACAAATCACTCCAAAAACAGTTTTGCGTCTCTTTCATGATTCCTACAGTGGGTGTTTGTTTTTCTTTTTCAACAAAAGTATCTCTCTACATAACTACACTTTAAGCAGTTTTGATCGCTTAACTTTTTTTGGTAGTGACCGGTTTCGATCTTTTTAACAGATCACCTTCGGACCTACAATAAACAAGAATTGATATGAAAATATAAAGGACTAAATCATATATTAATAAAGCAGTAAATAACACTGATATACCAAGAATGTCTGCCGGAGGCGGTGGCGCATGGCAATCCTCTTGTTTGTGGCTGGTGGTGTACTGCAACGTGCAGAAAACCTGCCGCTAATTAAATACATGAAGCCCCTCCCACCGTCTCCGGCATAACGTCATAGATAGCCCATCACGTAAGTTGTATTTCTGTGACTTAAGAAAGTAACATGGTAGTTACTGTAAGTAATTATTACCATCTATAGGACTTATAAAACACGTTCAAATCTAATAGCTTATAAAAAGCTTATAAAATATAGTGTAAAAAGGTAATTACTGCGACCTAAACAGTGTGGCGCTCTATCATGTACTGTTATCGAACAACGCAAAGATGATGGAAAGGACGCCACTGTTGTAACAATGGCTATCTACTCGTCTTACTGGGGCCAAAGATGATAGCAAGGACGCCACTATAGTAATCATGGCTACCTACCTAGGTAGGGCCGAAGAGGCTACCTGTGGAGAAAGCCTCTTGGTGGCTCTACGTTTTCCAGGGAGGCCCAACAAAGGCCGATCAGTACATAACGTTTGACCGCAGGAAAGCACTATGTACATCCATGTGTATAATGGAAGTAATAGTAAATCTGTTTTCTCAGTAGAGTGAAAGGACTGTGCCCCTTCTGTACAGTATTCGGTCTGCCAACGTGCCTTGTAGCGTCATTTCAAGCGTAGAGTAAGTGCGCATTATGGCTTTACGGCAAAAAGAGGTGTCAGTACGAGAGTAGGGGTTCGCCAAGCAAACTGATTTACAGCACAGCAACGTCACTCGATAATTCAACTAATATCCTGAAAAGCAAATCATTGATTATTTGCCTTTTAGTGGATGCGTATACTCAACTTTACCAACTGCTCACGGCTACCTACAACTTATGGCTTTCATGGATCTCTAGGAGAGTGTATTAATTTCTCCCCGATGCTATGGAGATGCAGAACTGTTTGAGCTCTCGTCGGGTGAGGATATCGATACAACGAATACAGAGCATCTCGCTGGGAGGCAGAGTCCGACAGAGGCAGCCGCATACAGTGCTAAAGGCCGCTGCAATCGCCCACGGCGCGGGGCAAACCATCCGGCGTCAAGCGTTCTATAACGTACCCCGTAACGTATGCCAGAGCAGAGCACTCTGATACGTGAAGATGTTCGGAACGCGTCATAGTAGTTAGTGTTGACGATATTGCAGTGTACTTTATTTTATTTATTTACAGTATTTTTATATTTGAGCAGGACTTACGCAGAAATCATCATACAAATGATGTTTCATACATTGTGCATCAACATAAAATTACAATATAATCTTATCAAATATAGGTCTGTGCTTCTAACAAAAAGGAAAGTCTTTCAAGCATAGCAGTACGGTTACACACGTCAGCAAACCACAACCAGTGGTGACCAGACGTTGCAGTAGGTGATTCGTAGCGTTGTACCTGTTCAAGCAGACAAAAAGATGTGGTTTATTTCCTCTTCATCAAAGTAGCTCCACAGCTGGGATGCGACAAGACCAGTACGCTCTAAATGCTTTCTGTATCAGCTGTGATTGTAAGCGATGAGTCTTATCGCAAGACTCGTGGCACTTGAAGAAGACGGCTGGGTCTCTCGTCAAAATACGTGCAAAAAATGGAAGCAACGGGTCGGCAGAGTAATCGGAACCGCACTATTAATCAATCATGTCATGGAAACATGAGAGATCACATATTGTATTATTCTTGATTCTTCGGGAAAATTAATGTCTTTCGTGCCAGAAATTAGTAATCAGTATTGTGGCGTATGATAGCTGCGATATATGATTGGGTGGGCTCAGCAGCTGTCGGAAAGGGTATTCTTCCTTGGCGCACGTTGACCCCTTTCTGAAGAATCCTGGACTTGGAGCACTTCCGCAACAAACACACGAGCATATAGTTTATCCTCTACAGTGAATTTAACACAAATGGTCTTCGTTGACAGTCACAAACAAGTGACAAACTTTGTAACTAGTTCCTAACAGGAAAATAAGTGCACAATTAAACACAAGTACTCAGAATACAATGTTTGGTTGAGGAAACGACACAATGAAAGCTTATACAGTCAGAGTTCGTTCTTCACTAGTCTAACCACCAAATGTTTAAATCCTCGCTCTCCTTGAGCGGAGCACATTAGAACAGACAATACGTAAGTTACGAACTGTACGAGTTCACGTTTCGACAGTCTTGCGAAATGAGTCTACAGTAATACCCGCAGGCCCGCGAGCAGGTTGCCAAGGTCCCTTGGCGGCGAAGGCGGCGAGCGGTCGAGACGGCGCTGGATCCGGAGCAGACTCCTTCTCTCAGCTGGCTGCGTCGTAACTGCCGTGATCGGCGCGGGCGCGGTCTTAAATACCCGCACGTCACTTTAGGGGATTCAGCAAAGCGTCATGACAGGAGCGACCTCTCTTTACGATTTACACACCTTCTGTGCTTTGGTCAGGTGTACTTGAAAGACCTCTGCAGGTCGAGCAGCAAATAGCGGAGTAGAAACATTGTGTAGTCGCAGGGGCTGAGTTGGCAACCAGCCCGACTGCGGTGTGTTGCCGTGTGGCATCGGCTCTTGACGGCTTTTACGACATGCCACGTTCCTTCCGGGTACATAAGAGTTTATCTGTGTATCTGTAGAGTGTAGATGGGTGTAATGGCTTTGTGTACAGCGTAGTGTTATGTTTATGTTGCGTGATGATGATGATGTTGAAGGAAGGGAGGGAGGGAGCGGAACTTGGAGCCAGCAAACTGCCTGATCTTCTCGAAGCGAGAAGAGGTCCCCAAATAAAAAGAAAAAAAAATTCTTCTTCTTTCGAAAAAGAATTTACATATTGTTATATATATTATAATATAATAACCTATTTTAAGCTAAAATCATAAGTAGCTATAATCCTTGGTAAATAAATGTATTAAAATAATCACTTAATAATAATAAAATAAACTTATAAGTATTTATATATATATATATATATATATATATATATATATATATATATATATATATATATATATATACTGTTGTGGACTGACAAGAGCAGCCAGTCCACAATGAAGTAGCCGATAGGGCACGCGTCAACTCACGCCGTCTTGCGTTAAATCTGAAACAGGATATGTGGTAAAAGCTATAAAGAAAAGAACGGAGCTTCTCATATACTTATCTTTAATTTCTTCTTGTACATCTCTATGGTGAACACAAGTGAGACTCTCTCCAGATATGGATAACTGCGCCTTGCTAGGTCGTCCGTACTACTGGGGCCGAGTTCTAGTCAGTCTCTCGAGACCTGCCATGTGGTGGCGCTCGGTCTGCGATAACACAGTGGCGACACGCGGGTCCGACATGTACTAGAGGACCGCGGCCGATTTAAGCTACCACCTAGCAAGTGTGGTGTCTGACGGTGACACCACATTCCTCCCCCGCAAATCGGCGAATGGTCGTGTTATAAGGCTTCCGTCCGCCGTGGTGAGGACCCCATGTTGACGTAGGCGATGAGGTGGGGAGCCTAACAACAGGCGAGGCTGTGCCACCCGCACCCTGCCATTCGGTCCGAGGGGAGCTAGGAAACGCCTGAAAACCTAGTCCAGGGTGCACGTCAACATGCGGTGTATGCGCCCGTAATGAGACAGGAGGGGCCGAAGGGTCGACCTCCATGGCGTCGGGGAATCCGACGCGCGATGACGACATCTGGTCCGGAGCGGGCAATAGTTCCATGGCGGAGGACGGCTGGTCACGGGAAGCAAGCGGCGGCGCGTGACCCAGGGAGGCGCGTGGCGGTTGCAGCGATGCGTCCACCGCGGGCGGCGCCGTAGGCGGCTGCGGCGGCTGCGGCGGCGCGGCGCCATGAGGCAAAATGGAAGGCAGCGTCGGGAACACCTGGGGATGAGGCGAGCCAGTAGATGGGTCCCCAGGGCGCTGACCGGACGGCCCTGTCGCTGAAAGCAGACGGGGAGCGGCAGAACCCAGGCGACGACAGAGGCGCAGCTGATTGAGATGCCGACGCACCTCACCAGAGGCCCCCAAAACCAAATACATCGCGCGGCCGAGGCAGCGAAGAATGCGCCCTGCGAGCCAACGCCGTGAACCGCGATAGTTGCGATAATAGACAACGTCGCCAGGAGCAAAAGCAGGAGTCTGGCGCAGCACAGGAACCTGATGTGGCGGATGCAGCAAAGACATCAAGGTTCGATGAGAACGACCATGGAGCAGCTCAGCCGGCGAGCGACCATCGCGGGGCTGAGAGCGATACGAGGACAAAAAGAGCAACAATGCGTCCTCTCGAGAATGCGACTCTTTCAACTTCAACATCTGTGACTTGAAAGTCCGGACCAATCGTTCAGCGGCACCGTTTGACTGAGGCGAAAACGGCGCGGATGTCAGATGTTGAATACCATTGGCCTTGCAGAAAGACTGAAATTCTGCAGACATGAATTGTGGGCCATTGTCGGAAACCATAGTCTGTGGTAGACCTTCAATGCAAAAAATAGCGGACAACGCTTGGATGGTGGCAGATGACGTCGTTGAAGACATCCGGACAACAAACGGAAAATGACTGAAAGAATCGACCACAACCAACCATCGAGCATTCCAGAATGGACCAGCAAAATCGATGTGCAAGCGTTGCCAAGGGGAAGTGGTTGTCGGCCATGCAAAGAATTTCCGCGGCGGGGCGGCCTGGCGTTCGGCACACGCCACGCAAGAAGAGCACATATGCGTAATCGCAGCATCGATTCCGAACCAAGTACAGTGCTGACGAGCAAGTTGTTTCGTTCGCACTATACCCCAATGTCCTTGGTGGAGAAGCTTTAAGACAGAGGACTGTAACGAACGTGGGACCACAACCCGAGACTGATCATTATCAGAACGCAACAACAAAACACCACGTCGTACAAAAAGTCTCTCCTTGTGAGCAAAAAATCGGCGAACCAACGGATCCTCGATCCGTGACTTTGACAAGGGCCAGTGCGTAGCAACAAAACGCAAAACAGTAGCAAGGACAGGGTCAACAGCTGTGGCCGTAGCTACACGACGAAAATCAATCGGAAACGAGTCGACCACGTCATCGGTTTCCGCATCAATGAACATGCAAGCAAGTTCGGAAGAATCGAATGCTTTATCCTCGGCAACAGGCAAACGGGACAACGCATCAGCGTTTCCGTGCTTAGCAGTGGACCGATACAAGATATCGTAGCGGTACTGCGAGAGAAAAAGAGACCAGCGAATGAATTTCTGCGCTGGACGTGGAGGTACAGGCGTGTTCGGATGAAAAAGCGATGTCAAAGGTTTGTGGTCTGTGAGGATGGTAAAGTGACGACCATACAAGAAATCATGAAACTTCGTAACACGAAATACGAGAGCCAAAGCTTCTTTCTCTATCTGGGAATAATTTCTTTGCGCAGATGAGAGCAATTGTGACGCAAAGGCAATAGGGCGATCATGCGATCCATCTTTGTGCGCAAGCACAGCACCGATCCCGAAATCCGATGCATCTACCATCAACAAAAGGGGTTTTCGGGGATCGAATGGCGTAAGGCAAGTATGTGAAAGCAACGCCGATTTCAACTGGCGAAAGGCGCGTTCGCATTCCGTCGTCCAGACGAACGGAACACCTTTACGGCGTAAGCGATGAAGCGGAGCTGAAATGGAAGAGGCATGGGGAACATATTTATGGTAGTAATTAAGTTTCCCCAACACACTCTGCAGCTGTTTCAAGTTCTGCGGTGACGGCAAATCCTGTATGGCACGGAGGTGCTCTGGACTCGGATGTATTCCTTGGGCATTGAGGACATGGCCCAGGTAGGGTAAATCCCGAGCAAAAAACACACATTTGTCCTTCCTCAAGCGAAGACCGTTTTGTCGCAAGACCTGAAATAACGTTCGGAGATTTGGCAAATGTTCGGCTTCTGTCTTTCCGGAAATCACAATATCGTCCAGATAGTTCGCAGCAGTAGGGACCGACGCACAAACAGTTTGTAAATATTGCTGAAACAATGCAGGTGCGGATGCACACCCGAATGGCAGTCTGTTGAAGCGATACAAACCAAGATGCGTGTTTACCACCAAGACGCGCTGGGATTCTTCGTCCACCGGTATTTGCAAGTACGCATCTGCTAGGTCCAACTTTGAAAAATATGTTCCCGGGCACAGTTTGTCAAAAAGATCTTCCGGGCGGGGCAAAGGAAAAGTTGCAGTCACAAGTTGTGGATTCACAGTTGCCTTGAAGTCCACACAAAGTCTCAATTTTCCGGAAGGTTTTGGCAAAATTACTAAGGGTGAGGCCCAGAGAGAAGCCTGCACACGTTCAATTACACCTTGAGATTCTAAATCGTGTAATGTTCTTGCGACCTCATCACGCAATGCGTGGGGAACATTGCGCGCTCTGAAAAACTTCGGTTGCGCGTTTGCTTTCAGTTCCAAATGCGCTGCATAATTCTTAGCGCAACCAAGGCCCGGTGCAAAAATGTCTGCGAATTCTTCACATAGACGAGAAACACTGGCGGAAGGCACAGTCTGATTCACTGATAGGACCTGATTTACGATAGACAAATTAAACAACTGAAATAAATCTAAACCAAACAAGTTCACTGCCGTAGAAGAACGAAGAACGTAAAATGACACAAGTTTTGTTTGTCCTTTGTAAGTTGCAAGAAGGCTGCACTGTCCTAACACAGGTATCCGCTGCCCTGAGTAACTATTGAGCTGAACATTCGCGGCACGCAACAGAGGGGCGCCCAGTTGTTCATACGTGGCGTGATTGAGCAATGAAACTGCAGCTCCGGTATCGAGCTGGAATGGGATCACTTTGCCTTCAAAGTCTAAGTCCACAAAAAGTTTATTGTCCTGCTGACGACAAGAACGACGTTCACGTGCAATGTGAACTGATACAGGTACAGAAGCACTTGCGACTGTACGGGATTTCCGGCGACGTCGACGCACACTTTTTGTGGGACGAACACAGTCACTGTTAGATAAAGTGGCACAGGACGGGGTGGAATGAACGACATGAATGTCCATGGGCGAAGGTCCACGAGCCTGAGTGTCCTCGGTTCGATTCCGGCGCGAAGCAAAGGGCCGGGAATTGTTGTGATTGTCCGATCTAAGCCTTTTCTGGCAAACACTTTGTACATGTCCTTTCTTATGACAGTAAAAGCAAATAGCTTGGCGGGACGGGCAATTTTCACGTGAATGTCTAGTTGCACACCGCGGGCATGATTTTAGAACTTCATTTGCTTGCTTACGCGGCGCACGTGTGTGCGAGCTAGGCTGCCGCTGCGCTGACGGGGGCGAGGGCCGCCTAGCGTCCCGTGCAGTGGGCCCGGCGGGCCGGTTAATGTGACACACTGCTGGCGAAGTTTCAAACGAGTCCTGAGCAAAGTCAAGTGTGTCTTGCCTGTCCAATATGTCTATCACTTGTTGAAGGGAGGGATTAACTAGTTTCAAAATCTGTTCCCGTATGCGAACATCAGAAACGTTCTGTGCAATTGCATCACGCACCATAGTATCTGAATAAGGGAGGCCACATTCACACTGAAATTCACAATCCCTAGTAAGTCCTTGCAATGTCGCAACCCACTCCCTATTAGTCTGACCGGCCGTACGTTTTGTACGAAAGAACGTATACCGTTTGGCAACGACATTTACTGTTTCCTTGAAATAGGCATCTAACGCCGACAAAATTTCTTCGTAGGACAGAGTTGCTACGTCGCGTCGGGGAAACAATTTCACTATCACACGGTAGGTGCACACACCGACACAAGAAAGCAAAAACGGCTGCCGCTCATTACCTTGAATCCTGTAGGCGGCGAGATGAAAGCCGAACTGGCGGGACCATTCCGGCCAGGACTCGTGGGTTGAATCAAAATTATGGAAGGTCGGTGCAACGGCGTGTTGTGGCTGCAGTAGCGATGAAGCGGCGGCTGCCGCATCGTGTCGCAGCACACGTTGACCCTGGACGAGCTGTCAAAGGGCATCCAATAACGCCTGCGTCTGCTGATTCTGCAAGCGAAAAAATTCGGACAGTACATCCGGAGATTGTGGCGAAGCCAAGACACAAGCAATTCAGAGCAAAGCAAGGGAAAAAAGAACAATCAATCCCATCCTCGTCGCCAATGTTGTGGACTGACAAGAGCAGCCAGTCCACAATGAAGTAGCCGATAGGGCACGCGTCAACTCACGCCGTCTTGCGTTAAATCTGAAACAGGATATGTGGTAAAAGCTATAAAGAAAAGAACGGAGCTTCTCATATACTTATCTTTAATTTCTTCTTGTACATCTCTATGGTGAACACAAGTGAGACTCTCTCCAGATATGGATAACTGCGCCTTGCTAGGTCGTCCGTACTACTGGGGCCGAGTTCTAGTCAGTCTCTCGAGACCTGCCATGTGGTGGCGCTCGGTCTGCGATAACACAGTGGCGACACGCGGGTCCGACATGTACTAGAGGGCCGCGGCCGATTTAAGCTACCACCTAGCAAGCTAGCAAGTGTGGTGTCTGACGGTGACACCACACACACACACACACACACACATATATATATATATATATATATATATATATATATATATATATAAAATTAACCGAATCGAGATAAATTAATAAATAAAAGTGGAATGCAGAGCTTAACGTCCCCATCCGATGGAGGGATCACCGTCAACAGTGTCACATGCCGTCCTTTCACGAAACAGTGCGGAAAGGTTCGGAATTTAGTCAAGGACAACGGCGCATCGTTTAATGATCAGGAACATACGCCATCACCTCTGCTCCCCTTCCCGGACAAGTACTGCCGATGAAAATCTCATCCACCCCCAAGATTTCAACCCGCTTATCTCTGAGTCGAGAGCCAATGTATAGGCATAAATGAGCAGCCTTGACTACGGAGGCAGATACTGGAATCACTTTACCACAAACTTCGCCTTTTTATTTGGGTACCTCTTTGTATTCCATTTGTGTCTGAGTTTTAATTTGATTATGTTTAACACTGGTCTAGCTGGTAATTCCGCATGTCCCCTCTATCTCTCTGTCGTAGACGACAGGTTTGGCTAGCTTTCCTATTGTTTCTACAAGTACATAAATACTCTGCAAGCCACATGATGGTCTATGGCGGAGGGTACTTCTGGTACCACTAACTGTTCTCGGCATGAAAACTTTTTGCACTGACGGAGTACACGATATACCTAACCACGAAGTCTTACGAACTATGGATCATGAGTAACAGGCGGACTACATACGAGGTGCTATTCAAAATTTCCGGGACTGGTGCTGCCATCTGTTGAAAACCTTACCTTTGGACTAATGGTCACCATCACCCTCGTAGTTCCCATCCGCAAGTACACACCGGTCACAGCTTTTCTGAAAGTCCTGTTCTTTGAGGGTGTTTGGGAATAGCGCGAAGTCCCAATGTGCCAATTCTGGTGAGTACGGTGCCAAATCTGGCGAGTACGGTGGGTGGGGCACAACCGCCATGTTGTTTTTTGCCAAAAAGATCCTGGTGAGCGAGGACAGGGCGCGTTGTCATGATGCAGCAGCCAGTTCTCTTGATGCCAAAGTTCGGGCAGTCGTCGCCGCCGCACGTTTCACAGAGCCGTCGCAGAATATCACAGTAGTACGTGGAATTCGCTGTTTGTTTGTGTGGGACGAATTCTTTGTGCACAGTTCCCTTGGTATCAAAGCAAACGGTGATCATGATCTTCACTTTGCTCTTCACCTGTCTCGCTTTTGTGGGCCTTGGTGAGCCCGGACTCTTCCTCTGGGACGATTCTCGCCTTGTCTCTGGGTCATAACTGTAAATCCAGCTCTTGTCGCCGGTGATAACCCGTGACAAGAAGGTTGGATCATCAGATGCGGTCTGACGAAAGTCCGTGCACACTTCAACACGCTGTGCCTTCTGATCGGCAATCAAGATCCTTGGCACAAATTTTCCGGCGACACAATGCATGCCCCATTCATCGGTCAACATTCGTTGACATGTCCCATAACCAATACCCACTTCATGTCCGGATCGGTGGATTGGAAGGAATGGTCCAACACCCTGCCAACCCCGCTCTCCAGACATTACTTCCCTTGCCTTTTTTTCTGGGGCTACGTCAAGGACAGAGTCTTCGTCACACCAGCTGCTGATGTCGATGAACTGAAGGCTAGGATACAAGCTGCTGTGGGTACTGTGACAGAACACATGTTTCGAAACACCTGGCAGGAAATGGAATAGCGCCTCGACATTTTCCGAGCTAGCAAGGGAGAACACGTTGAGGTTTACTAACGTAAGTGGTCTTAAAGAACTAGTGATGGCATCAAATGTAACTTATTATGTAAAACGATTACTCGGTTACAAATTCTTATAATCAGGGCAAGACTGTGCTCACCCTGCACGTTCCTCGATGTGTAAATGGCTGGGACGCTTGTAAAGTAATTGAACCAAATACTTGTACTGTAAATGTTGTACGAGTATATCAACCTTCTTTCTCTACAGCTTACTCCTATTTTTCTCACAATTTCGAACAACTTGCACCATTTTACATTGTCCAACGATTTTTCCAGGTCGACAAATCCAATGAACGTGTCTTGATTGTTTTTCAGCCTTGCTTCCATATCAGGCACAACATCAGAACTGTCTCTCTGGTGCCTTTAGCTTTCTTAAAGTCAACCTAATCATCACCTAAGTTTCTCAGTTTAATTTTCCATTTTTTGTGTATTGTTCTTGTTAGCAGCTTGGATGCATGAGATGTTAAGTAGATTGTGTGCTACGTCCATCAGTTACCTGCTTTTGCTACTTTGGGAAGTTCTTCTGAAAGTCTTATGGTATGTCGCAAGTCTCATTGATTCTACGCGCCAACTTGAATATTCGTCTGGTTGCCACTTCACCTGATGGTTTTAGAAATTCTGATGGAATTTTTTCGACCCCTTCTGCCTTATTCGCTCTCAAGTCTCCCAGCACCCATTTAAATTCTAATTATGGATCGCCCATGTTTTCCATGTCGATTCTAATTTCTTCTTCTATCGTGTCATCGGGCAGGTCCTCCCCCTCATAAAGGCCTTCCATCTACTCTTTCCACCGGTCTGCTCTCTCTTCTGCATTAAGCGGTAGAATTCCAATTGCACTCCTAATGTTACCTTCCTTGCTTCTAATTTCGCTGATGGTTGTTTTGATTTTTCTGTATACCGAGTCAGTCCTCCCGAAGACCATTTCTTTTTCGGTTTCTTTATGTCTTTCTTGCAGCCATTTCGCCTTGGCTACCCTGCACTTGCCACTTATTTCATTCGTATTACCATATTCCTGTCTTTTCCCGAGCTTTTTTTGTACTTCTTTCGTCGATCAAGTGAAATATTTCTTCTGTTTGCAAAGGTTTCGTCACAGCTACCTTCCTCGTACCTGTATTTGAGTGTCCAATATCTGTGATTGCCCTTCTTAGAGATGTCCTCTTCAACTAAACCGTCTAACCTGATAACCCCTATCGCAGTATCCACAGCCTTAGCGAACTTCAGTGACGAATCATCATTCCTCATTATTTCAGTATCCCACTTCCTTCCACACTGATTATTACGAGTAAGTAAGATTCTCTAAACTGCAGTCATCATTAGTAAATTGTGGGCTGAATCTGTACCCGCTCATGGGTAAACCTCAAAATCCGATTTCTGATATCAGAATCTGTGTCTGAGCAAGACGTAATCCAGCTGGAATCTTCCAGGTCTTTTCCAACTAGTAACTCCTCTTGTGATTCTTGAACAGAGTAAACGCTATTAACCTGTGAAATTTATTTAGTCTTTCTCCCCTTTCATTCTTACTGCCGAGCCCAAATTCTTCCGTAATCATTTCTCCTTCATCTTCTACTTGCGATGTTGACATGTATACCTGAACTATCGTCGTCGGCGTTGGTACGCTGTTGCACCTGATGATAAACCTGTAACTGTATTGTTCACAGTAGTTTGCCTTTCGGCCCTAGTTTCCAATTGACAACGAATCCCACTCCAGTTACACCCTTTTCTGCTGATGCCGATTCTAGTCCATATTCGATTGACCAGATTTCTTCTTCCGATTTCATTGACCCCCGCTACATCTAGATTGGGACTTTATATTTAATTTTCAGATTTCCTAGTTTTTCTACTGCGTTCAAACTTTTGACATTCCATACAACGGCTCGTAAATGTTATCCCGTCGTTGGTTATTCAATTATTTTTCACGGTGAAGTCCTCTTGACGGCCGCCAACCGGCGATGCGGATGGGGGACTAATACGGAATCTTTGCCAAAGGAGAGTTCATCCTGATACTTTTTCACTTTCAAGCCACATGTCCTGTGGATACATATTTGTGTCTTTAAAGCAGTGATATCTATTGCCTCCTGCAACCTTATCCCGTTATCACTGCTGACTCTGCGGCCTTTTTGAGACAATTTCCCAATCGAAGGTGGAGAGAGTACCCTGAACCTCTCACTGCTCCTCCGCCCTCTTTGGTAAGGTCGTTGGCAGAACGAGGGTGGCATCTGATGCCGGAAGTCTTCGGCCGCCATTGCTGATGATTTTTATTCAAAATTTAAGCAGTGGCGAGGCATGAACCCGGTACTCAGAGCCAGCCGGTGTGGCCGTGCGGTTCTAGGCGATTCAGTCTGGAATCGCGTGACCACTACGGTCGCAGGTTCGAATCCTGCCTCGGGCATGGATGTGTGTGATGTTCTTAGGTTAGTTAGGTTTAAGTAGTTCTAAATTCTACGGGACTGATGACCATAGATGTTAAGTCGCATAGTACTCAGAGCCATTTGAACCATTTTTCGGGACCCAGAACGTTTAGGTTACTGGTCAAGGAACACTAGAGGCACACGTGGACACAAACGGTTAATATTGGCTGTGAGCACTATGGGACTTAACATCTGATGTCATCAGTCGTCTAGAACTCAGAACTACTTAAACCTAACTAATCTAAGGACAGCACACACATCCATGCCCAAGGCAGGATTCGAACCTGCGCACAAACTGTTAACTGATATGAGTAAGAAAACCGACCCCGTAATGTTCGAATACATCTGTGTCCTGCCTGACACAGTCACTTCGATTAGGTATCTAGATGGGGAGCTGCAAAGCGATATGAAGTAGAACGAACATGTAAGGTAGATTGTAGTAAAGGCGAATGGACGACTTTGGTTAATTGGAAGAATTCTATGAAGGTGTAGCTATCTAGAAACGAGACCGCGTACAGAATACTTACGCGACGCATTCGTGAGTATTTCTTGAGTGTTTGGGATCTTCACGATTTCACATTAAAGAAAGACATAGAAGCAATTCAGGGGCATGGTCCTAGTTACCTCTAAGTTTCATCAACATGCGAGTGTCATGGAAATGCTGCGTCAACTGAAATGGGAATACCTAGAGGAACGAAGACATTATTTTCGAGTAACAATATTGATAAATTTAGAAAACCGGTAATTTAGACATACAACAGAACGATTCTCCTGCCACCAAACAGCATATCGTGTAAGTATTACTAAACGAGATAGCAGACATTTGAGATCGTATCGAAGCATATAGATAGGCGTTTTTTCCTAGCTTCATTTGCGAGTGGAACGAGTGTACCGTTTGCTGGCTTTCGGAGTACGTATGTACAAATGTGCGCTGGAGTAACCGAGCATACGTATTTGTTGACACGTCACAGGAGACACCGCTTTATCATAGCACTGTCCACGCGGGCGAGAGTGTTTGCGTGTTTCTATGAAGTGGAAGACTATACCGACGGTGGCGTAGCTACTAGCAGACTCTCCCATTCCAGCAAGCCCTCAGCTGCGGAGGAACGAGACGCAAGGTGCTTCCCGACGTCCCATCTGTCCATCATCCGGCCCTGACATTTTCTTTCTTCGTTTATCGCACGAACAGAGCTCAAAGTTCTGGAAAGGGTGTCTGCCTAGGGGATGGCAATCCGAAATACTGTCTCGTCGTCCAGGGTGGGCGCTGAATCGCTGGGCCGGCGATCACGCATTTTTAAAATACACTCATGCTCATAAATTAAGGATACTTGCAGAATCTGGTGCCACACAACGTGGCACTACACAAAACTGGAGCTAATAGCATAGGCACAAGGGGGGACACACGACACATATCTGTAATTCCATGGTTGAGAAAACCATCCCGAAACACACGTGCTACAAAACGCTAGTGTTTCCTGCGCATGTACCCCGACATCAATATGGGATATGATCACCATGCACACGTGCACAGGCCGCACTACACAAAACTGGAGCTAATAGCATAGGCACAAGGGGTGACACACGACACAGATCTGTAATTCCATGGTTGAGAAAACCATCCCGAAACACACGTGCTACAAAACGCCAGTGTTTCCTGCGCATGTACCCCGACATCAATATGGGATATGATCACCATGCACACGTGCACAGGCCGCACAACGGGTTGGCATACTCTGGATCAGGTGGTCGAGCAGCTGCTGGGGTATAGCCTCCCATTCTCGCACCAGTGCCTGTCGGAGCTCCTGAGGTGTCGTAGGGGTTTGAAGACGTGCAGCGATACGTCGACCGAGAGCATCCCAGACGTGCTCGATGGGATTTAGGTCTGGAGAACAGGCAGACCTCTCCATTTGCCGGATATCTTCTGTTTGAAGATACTCCTCCACGATGGCAGCTCGGTGGGGCCGTGTGTTATCATCCATCAGGAAGAAGGTGGGACCCACTGCACCCCTGAAAAGACTGACATACTGGTGCAAAATGACGTCGCTATACACCTGATTTGTTATAATTCCTCTGTCAAAGACATGCAGGGGTGTACGTGCTCCAGCCATAATCCCACCCCACCCCATCAAAACACGACCTCCATACAGGCTCCTTTACGGGACATTAAGGGGTTGGTATGTGGTTCCTGGTTCACGCCAGATGAAAACGCGGTGAGAATCACTGTTCATACTATACCTAGACTCGTCCGTGAACATAACTGTGACCACTGTCCCAATGACCATGTACTGTGTTCTTGACACCGGTCTTTACGGGCTCTCCTGTGACCAGGGGTCAGTGGAATCCAGCTTGCAGGTCTCCAGGCGAATAAACCATATCTCTTCAGTCATCTGTAGACAGTCTGGATTCAACTGTTCCAGTGGCTGCGGTAAGGTCCCGAGCAAGGGTACCTGCAGCACTTCGTGGCCGTCTGCGGGCACTGATGATGAGATATTAGTCTTGTGTGGACGTCCCGCACTGCAGCGCCTGGACACGTTTCTTGTCTGCTGGAATCGTTGCCATAGTCTTGAGATCACACTTTGTGGCACACGGAGGGCCCATGCTACGACCTGCTGAGTTTGACCAGCCTCTAGTCGCCCTAGTATTCTACCCCTCATAACGTCATCAATATGTGTTCTTTGAGCCATTTTCAACACACAGTCACAATTAGCACGTCTGAAAACGACTGCACACTTACTCGCTGCACCGTACCCTGACAAGCACCAATACACCTCTGCGTATGTGGACTGCTGCCAGCGCCACCGTGCGACGACCGCAGCTCAAATGCACAGCATGGTCATATCCCGAGGTGATTTAAACCTGCAAACCGCGAACCAGACCGTTGTTTCACCATGCATCAGCATTATCATTAATTTATGAGCATGAGTGTATGTTTTCTCGGCTCAACTACTTCGTCAAAAGTTTCGGAAAAATAGCAGGGTTGGACCATCACGGAGCCGAGAATGGCTACGGAAATGGACTATGTTTATAGCAACTTGGAATGCGCAGAAGATTAGGCACAAAGAAAAGACGCTATTCCAGAATTAGTGAGGTTGAAGGTAGAAGGGTATTCTCCGTAAAAAAAAGGTCAAGGGGAAGGAAAATGAAATTATAGCAGATTACATTCATTTTTGCAGTGGCGTTAAAATGGAGGAAAGGGCCAAGAGAGGGATCTCAGCATCGAATGGTTCAAATGGCTCTAAGCACATCTGAAATCATCAGTCCCCTTGACTTAGAACTACTTAAACCTAACTAACCTAAGGACATCACAATCATCCATACCCGAGGCAGGATTCGAACCTGCGACCGTAGCAGCAGCGCGGTTCCGGACTGAAGCGCCTAGAACCACTCGGCTACAACGGCCGGCGATCTCAGTATCGGCTCATAAGAAGCGTAGAAGAGGTATCACAAGCTGAGAGGAAACTGAAGAGAGCATTATGACTTAATCTCAAAGTACACTGTAAGACAAGAAAGAAAAAACGTCACACTACGAATGAATTATTCGAAAGGGACAGACATCGGTAGATTTGATGTACCTGAACATACAAACAAATGATTACAGTTTAAAATGGAAAGGGACAACAAAGTCTCGTCGACATACAGTTTTGCAGTAACGATGCCACAGATTGAAAGCAAAAGGGTCCTGTTATGAAATGAAATGACACTTCTCACCATCATTCTTGGTTATCGGGTCATTTGGCAGGCGACAGTCAGGTTGGTATCCCGCCACCGTCTGGGACGTCTCCACGTGTGGGATCTTTTTGACTGGAGTGGAATTGTCTTCAGTGGTGGGGTTCATTGAACAGGTACATCTACAGCTACACTATCAAGTCGCCTTGTGGTATATACTGCTTACGCCACCATACAGTGAGTGGCGAAGGGTATTATCGACACCACTGTTGTATTCGTGAACGGGTGAGCGGGAAACAGTGTGGCGGGAAATCTCCGTCTGAGCTCGAAATGCTCCGACTTTCCCTGCGTAACCATCACCGTGTGAATGGACTGAGTCTTCTTGGAACGAACGCCCTCAAAAGTAAACCTCTCGGTGATATTCAATGACTCTTGTAGACTGTGCTTCTGTAGTTAGTTGAGAACCGTTGTGATGGTCGAACACACATTTATCGAAACTGTGATGAAAGTCGCGATTCCTTGCATCGTTTCTCTTTATCAGTCCTATCTCGTAAGAGACCTCGACTGAAGAGGAATAACCGAGAATCTCTCGAACGACTCCTTCCAATGAATCTCATCCTGCGATCTTCATTTGTTTTATTTTCTGGCTTTTCGGCTTGTATACAGGATGGGTCCGTGATGATGTTACAAACTTTAATGGATGATGGAGCTGGATAAATGTATCAGGTTGATCTAAGGGACCCTGGTCCGATGGACTGAAGCAAGAAAAAAAAATTTCGAGTAAACCATGGGCTCTGAAATTTATACTTTAAGAGCAAACAGGTGCTTACAGCTCTTAAAGTATGCACTTTAGAGCTGATGTCTACTAAACATTTATTTCTTGTATTGCTCCATACAACTTTCTCCCAAAATATGGAAAGCAAAGAGCCTGCAGTAGAAGATGTCCACTGCCACGGTAGCAGAACGATTTTTGCGTATAACTTTCGTCTTGTTCGTTTTCGGATTAGGGTCCCCAATTTCAAATTAATGTATTTACACATCTCCATCATCTCTGACAGTTCGTAACATCACGGTATCACCTTGTACAACAGTGCCATCTGCAAACATGGTTACGGGACTGTTCGTCATATAATTTAAATAAAACGCGAAATAGCGCCCCTATAATAACCGCTAGCAATGCACTCGAAGTTACTCTGTCGGTTGAGCACCGTTAAGAACGATGTGTTGAGCATCCTCTGTTAGCACAGTGAGCTCTTATTCTTGTGACTAGTGTGGAACTATATCAGTCGCCTTGCGGAATGAAAACAGCAGAAGAGGTAGTAGTAGAAGAAGAAGAAGAAGAAGAAGAAGAAGAAGAAGACGCACACGGTGTCAACCTGGACTTCATTAGCTATTGCCTCCTGCGTCTCGTGTATGAACAGTGTAACCACAGGTCCATGAGACTGACGTTTTCGGCATTGACCCTGACTCCTACAGATGAGATTTTCGGTCTGTAGTAACGCCACAGGAGAGCAAAAACGTGTTCCATATTTCTACGAAATGAAGAAACACTTATCAGAAGATTTAAGGAAATAAGCTTATGTAAAACGTTTGCCATACGAAGAGGTAAGCAAGTACGACTTGTGCTACTACGTCTAGGAATAGTCAACTATGGGTTGCAACGAGCAGCAGAGGGTAAAGATTATTAGGAGAGAGTCAACATACTTGATTGTGCATGACGTTCAGCAGTAGGTATGACACTATGAAAAGATCAGCAGTATAAGGGAATATGTGAAGCACAGTATCTAAGCTGCAAGAATTATTCTTTGAATAAATAAAAGTGAGCTGCATCAAACCAGTCTCAGGACTGAAGACCACAACAACAACAACAACAATAAATAAAAAATCCTGTCGAGAGTAAGATAGCCACTACCATCCCTAAAAGATGAGAGAATCGGTTACGGCGACAGTTGAGGAACTAAATCGAAATTGTTTTTATCATCTTAATAAAATCATTATAACGCAATTACGACCTTTACGGGGTCAAAAGTATTCTAATAGACTCTGGCAGTATTTAACCAGATCATCTAGAAAAGCCACTAAAATTGTCTGTGCAGACAGTGGCATATAACAGTTCCTTCTTGAAATTCTTTGGCAGCATAATTGCGGTATATACACAGGTTCAACGACCACAGAAATGCTTATTTTTCAGGAGTAGCCTTTAAAACACCACTAATGCAATCTTTTATCGTGTATGGCCATCAATGGTATTGCCAATGATTACTGCATTACAAAAGCTAGGTAGTTGTAGACGGTATCTAGCTTCTGTCATGGGAATACCCCACATCGACGTACCGCTGTTTCTGGAATAGACCTACATATTGAGATCAAGCTAATGCATATTCATAACCGCTTATTGAAGCTGACTTCATGTGGGAACAGTTTCAGTAGCAACACATTTTGTTGCAAAAGCTCATCGACTTTCATACGACAGCGCTTAGACACCGGTATGTATTCATGAGAACACGGAATTGTTCTGCATAATGTTGGCGTAATCGAGAAGCGCATTTCTCTATACAGATCTGTCTATTGCAATTCGGATTTGGTACGTCACGAAGAACAGTAATTTCTTATGAAATTTCTTTGAAACCACGCATGGCTACAATATCAACCGGATGAACACACAATCGTTACATGATAATTACGCATCATTAATGTAACGTCCCAGTCTTTATCTGACTGCACAATTATTAATGCTGAAAGGCACAGTTGGGTGTTTCCTCAGTTAATGACAATTTCATTCAATGTTGTAAAGAGTGAAGAAGAATTTCGTCCTATGCATATGAAACGTCCCCTTAGAAAAATTATACAAGACTGTGCTTAAACTGACACACAATATTTTTAGCGCAACGCAATCTGACTTTCAAAAACCCCTACAAAAGAATGGCCCTGACTAACATTAACCTATAACTTTCACAAATCACTTACCTCACAAAAATCTTCGTTACTCGAACTACTGCAATACAGCGAGCGCCACTACTGCCAGCTAAATAAAAGATTCAAACTACGGAAGGCACTAACTACTGATAGGCATGGTTAGCAAATGAAAGATTTTAATAGAGAACAAACAATGTATTTACCTTAATAGTCATAATTGACATCCAGTCTTTCAAATTTCAAAACTCCGCCATCTCTCTCCCCACATCCACCACTAATGGCGGCTCACCTCCAACTGCGCAACGCTACGCGCTGTTAACATCCAGCTGCCGCTGCCCAACACTACAATGGCAGACAACAATGCAAACTAGCCACAGACTACACACAGCACAGCCAGTGATTTTCATACAGAGCGCTACGTAACGTTGCCAATAAGAAAACATAAACAGCCTACTTACACACATTTACAGCAAAAAATTTAGTCAAAGAACGGCAGTTTGTCGAGACTCTAATCATATGTATATGTTCAGGATGACCTAAAAGTCCGTTAACTTTCGTAAATTCAGTATTTCAAGATATAATGTAGGCAGAAAGGTAAAAATAGATACATGCTTGAAATAACAGGGAGTTTTGTTGAAACAAAAAGTTGTACAAAATGACAACAGGCGACGCTACGTATGATACAAAATCAATAATTAGCATATCGTATCACCTGATTTTTAGCAAAGACTACGGTCTTTGCAACAAATACTCGACATGTCGCTATCATTCATCAACAGTAGGGGAAGGGAGAATAAGATGACAGTAAGCTTTCGAATCTTTTAATCCTCATGGTTCTGAACCGATTGTCTACATTAATAATTTAAAGCAACCGTTATAGTTTTATTTTCAACAACTGATTTTATAATTTTTCTAAATCTACAATTTATGGTGATTTTACTAACTTTTTTAAGATGATGTTAAATTCATCATCTTACCCTCGTTTGCGGGTAAGATGTCGTAAGTAGGTGAGTAAGATGGAGAAGATAAACAACTACAGAATAAACATAAAAAATCATTTTGTTTTAAGCACAGTAATCGCATGCATTAAGCTTTGCTTATGCAGCAGTGAGCCAAGTATAAACAGCATTGGCCCATTTGTGACAGCGAGAACAAGCATACCAAGTCTCTGATATTCCATAGTCATTGGAGACTGTAGAAACTTCTACTCCGGCGTGATCTATATCTTCGTCGTCTTCATTGTAATTGATTTATATCAAGGAATCTGAGGAATCTTCCACATAATTGTTCCTTATTACATTTATTTTTTCTTTTTCTCTTAGCCATCTTTTTGGCACTTTGTTTTTCATCTGTTTTCTTTTGGTTTTCTTCTTTCGTCTTTTCTTTGGCTTTCTTCTCAGCTTCTTGATTTTGTAGGGGTGTTTGGCAGAACTGCTTGTGATGTGGAATGAGGGCAATTTTTTTCTCTGCTTTCTTTCTGTTCGCCCGCATCTCGTGGTCGTGCGGTAGCGTTCTCGCTTCCCATGCCCGGGTTCCCGGGTTCGATTCCCGGCGGGGTCAGGGGTTTTCTCTGCCTCGTGATGGCTGGGTGTTGTGTGATGTCCTTAGGTTAGTTAGGTTTAAGTAGTTCTAAGTTCTAGGGGACTGATGACCATAGATGTTAAGTCCCATAGTGCTCAGAGCCAAATCTTTCTGTTCGAGCAACAGTAAGTAAAGGAGGCAGTGCAAAGTAGGGTGATTCTACACAAGATGATCCAGACTTTGCAGTTTCATCAGTGTTAACTTCAGTAGCACAAGATGGTCCAGCTAGGCTTACTGCGTTCTCATCTGCGTTACCTACAGAGGCGTCAAACGGTCTAACAACTTATTTTTCATCCAGACTAACCATTGAGGCACTGTGTGGTCTCTCTGTTGTCATCGATGGCTCAAAGTCGTAATCACTGAATATTTGGGAATTCAGTGGAACAAATCCAGTTGCTTCAAAGCCGTTTACGGCGTTACCTATTCCAGCAACCTAGCTATATGCTACATTAAATAACCCAGCAACGTCTTTAATAATTATAACTTTCCAGAATGTCCGAATAAGTAATCATCACAAGCTAGAGTCTAGGCAGTTTTAAATGGGCCATAGAAAGACGCATCAAGTGGTTGCATACGATGGCTGGTATGTGGGAGAAAACCCAGTAAACTAATATGATTTTTTCGACATAAATTGACAGAATTCAATGTAACATGTGATGTGTGGTTGTCCATCAATAACAGAATTAGGTTTTCCTTACTTGGCCTTACATTGTTTATTAAATGTTCTAACCACAGGACAAAGGTTTCAGCGTTCATCCACTCAGATTCATAACACACACCTACAGAACCTGCCGCTGAATTTCTTTTAAAGTGCTGCTGCGTCCGCACCCTGGGTTATATGAAGAAAGGTGGGACATAATGACCAACAGCACTGAAACTGCGTGCTACACTAACGTTCACACCCCTTTCAGAGGAACATAATTTGATAAACCTACGATTTCTTTTGGGCTTAAGACGCTCAAATTTTTAGTGGGAACAGTTGAGCAGCCAGTCTCATCATTATAAATTTGATAAGCCCATACATTTTCTCAGCTGGAATCGGTGAGTATAGATTAAAGAACGCTTCGACGCTAGTTTTGTTAAAAGCTAACAGTGTGGCTGCAGATGTACCTTCTGGTTTTCTGAGGGAAATGTTGAATTTGTCCTTAAAGCTCTGGATGAAGTCTCTCCCACTTTGAAGCGGTGTTTCAGCGTAGCCAAGGGCGAGTTTTGCGAACTGTTCCCTTGTTAAGCAGAAAGATCTTCTGTCCAAGTCCTGGACGTATTCCTTGAGGTTTTGCAGCTGCTAATCAGTGAACGTACATCGAAACAGTCCGGTGCTAGTCGGCAACGTCTGAAAAATAAATAAAATTTAACTTTTTCGAACGTAATACATTAATTAAAGGTCATTATATTTAGCTCCTGTGGTGCCTCCAACTTAAAACTGAGGTATTACATTTAAAAATACTTACTTCTTTCGTGTTTTCTTGGCGTAACGCCGCAATGTAGCTTCTGGAAGATTGCAATTTTTCGCATTTGCGTATACTGCCGCACAATTCTTTATCTCCTCCACAGCTAGGGTCAAGATTCCTCTGGCCATTAATGTCTTTTATATTTGTTATCCATGTTGAATACAGCAAATGAAATTGAAAAGATTATTAAAATAATTTACGAAATGTTCGGATAAGATGGCGAATTCGTCATCTTGTCTGCCGAGTACATTCGTCAAGTTACCAGGAGCGGCCATTTGTAATCTATACCTAAAAACAACAGTTCACAGAATTCTCTTTAGAAATTGCTCTATACATTAAAGTAACAGCGCAGTTTATAGTTCACGAAAAAATTGAAACCAGGATAGAAAAATTACCACGTGTAATCCAGATGTTATTTCGATGTACCGAAACATTACAACGAACATGCGTGTAAACACAAATGATGGTGTCTCACGGCTGTATTGTGGCGGTTAGCTTTAGTTAATATCGTAACACACGTGGAGGGCTACCATCTAGCAAGACAAGTCGTACAAGTGCTGCTCTCTCTCTCTCTCTCTCTCTCTCTCTCTCGGCAATCCCATGAAGTTGACAATTCGTCATCTTAGACTCCTTGTCATCTTACCTTCCCTTCCCCTTAGTCGAGGGACAATGGTGTGAACGGCACTGTACGGCCCATCAGTAGGTATGGTGAGAAACTACTGAAGGATATTGTCTTCTAGCATTTCTAATGAGGTCGAACGATCACAGTAGATTTGCTTGTTCATGCAACCCCACTACCAATAATGACACGATTGAGATCAGGAAAGTCAAGCATGACAGAAGTTGCAGCACAGTACACGATCTTCACCAAACGATGTGCGCAAGAAATCTTTCACGTTCAGCAAGCCGATGTGTTTATATCATTATGTTTAAACTGTTCGGCTTGGTGAGCTTGTTTCAGTCTGCAACAGTTTTCCGAGTCGTTAAAGCCTCTGATGCTGTCTCCAGCCTCTGATGCTGTCTTCAGGCAGACAATTATGTCTTGGACCACGGCCTTATGCCCATAAATCAAATATCAGCAAAACCGCTGACTGTTTCGACATGGCGTTACCGATAAGTCTCAAGAATAAATGGCTACGAACCCATAACTTAACCTGATTCTTCTCTGGGTCATGCAGAGAATCGCCGCACAGATTTTCAAATGGTGAATGCAAATACCAGACATCACTTGATGGAATTTTAAACAGATACGAAAAAAGCAGTTTCAAAGGAAATCATGAACTCACATGCTGCACTCTAGACGCCTGTCGTCTAATCGGAAGTTGTATTAAAACAAAATTAAGAAATATGGAGAAAGCTCAAAGAAGAGCAACGTGTTTCTTTCTCTTTTTCTTTTTTTAAAATGTCGAGTGCGAACCACCACACAACGCCTTAGCCCATTGCGATGAGTCTTTCCAGTCGATAAGTGAGCGAACGAGTGCAGATGAAAAGTGGAAATGGAATTTCAGTTTTACTATTGTTAAAATACAGTCTATGACAAAAAGGCACCACGAAGGGTTTATCCGGATGGGACGGAAATTGTTAGGTGTGATGCACGTGTACACATAAACAAACGATTACAATTTGAGAAAAATTGTATGATTTATTCAAGTGATAGAGCTTCACAAACTGACCAAGCCTTTATCCAAGCTTCTCTTCGGCTTGACATTGACAGACAGAGTTGTTAGATGTCCTTGTGAGGGATATCGAGCCAAATTTCGCCCAATTGGAGCGTTAGATCGCTCAGATCTCAAGCCCTGCCCATAATTCTCCAAACGTTCTCAGTTGAGGAGGAATCTGGCGACAATGCTGGCCAAGGTATTATTTGGCAAGCACGAAGACAAGCAGTAGCAACTCTCGCCATGTGAGGGCGGACATTATCTTGCTGAAATGGAAGTCCAGGGTAGCTTGCCATGGAGAACAACAAAACGGCTTAGAATATCGTCAAAGTACCGCTGCGCTCTAAGGGTGCCGCGAATGAGAACCAAAGCGGACTTGCTGTGAAATGAAATGGCACCCAAATTATCACTCCTGGTTGTTGGATCGTATGGTGGGCAACAGATAACTTGGTATCCCACCACTGTTTGGACCGTTTCCAGACAATTCTTCGCTGGTCAGCGGGACTCAATTCGAAGCAGGACTCATCACTGAAGACGATTTTATTCCAGTCAATGTGATCCCAGGCCGAAGATGTGCCTGGAGATGTTCTAGATAGCAGCGGGATACCAACCTTGCTATCGCTCGCCATACAGTCCGAAAACCACGAACGATGGTCTGTGATGTCCTTTCATTTCATAGCAGAACCCATTTGGTTGTTATCTGTGGCACCCTTACACCATAGCGGCACGTCGACGACACTCTCCACCATGTTTGTTGCACTTCATGGCAAACTATCCTGGGATTACATTTCAGCAAGATAATGCCCGTCCGCACCTGACGATGCTTGTACTCCTTGGCCACCGAGGTCGTCGGATGTCTCCCCAAACGAGAACATTTGGAACGTAATGGGCAGGGCCCTCCAACCAGCTGTAATGCGCCAATTGGACGGAATTCCTCAAGAGCACACCCAACAACTCTGTCAATCAGTGCCAAGCCGAATAACAACTTGCATAAGGGCTAGAGGTGGGCCTACGCGTTATTGACTTGATCAATTTGTAAGGCTCTTTACCTTGAATAAATCGTCCAATTTTTCTGAAGCTGTGATCATTTGTTTGTCTGCACATGTACATCACATATTCCGATTTCCATCCCATTAGGAAAACTTCTACGTAGTGCGTCGTTGTTTTCGTCTTAGATGGTATAGCATTTTGATGTGGACTTGAAGAAATGACAACCTGTACGGCTGAATGGGTCTTCCAAGAATGTTTACTGGTGTGGGCAGCTAAAGGGAATGCGTGCGAAGAAAAAGAAACATTTCGACTCACTTCCTTGTATTCTGAAGTACAGAATACAATATATTGGGCGCACCTAGTGCAGAAAGGCAGATCATTAGCAGTCAAAGAGGTCACGGAAAGATGTCGTTTTGTCGCAACAAGTTTGTGAACAACTCTGAGAGCTAGGGGAGATGGTGCACGTCATGTCTAACTGGAGGCCTCGACCACAGACAGCGTCCAGTGTTGGACCGACGCTCCGGGTGCATCCTCTAGACAACACGTGACTTATCTTTCTCGCTCCTTATTGGCTCGCGGGTTCGATTCCCGGCCGGGTTGGAAATTTTCTCTGGCCGAGGACTGGATGTTAGTGTTGTCCTCATCATTTCATCATCATTCGTGAACGTAGTGAGATTGGACTGTGTAAATATTGGGAATTTGCACAGGCGCTGATAACCGCGCAGTTGAGCGCCTCACAAACCAATCATCATCATCCTTATTGGCTCTTCAGAAACTAGTGCGTAAGCGCTTCCTAGTCCCCGCATTTCACGAAAACAAATATCATCTGCCCAGGAGACGATTCGCCTAGCCAGGTAGGCTACAATGAGCTGTACCCGAATACAGCCAACGAAAATTTCAGTGCAAAAAGCTTTAAAAATACTAATAAATATTCGATATTTGCCCCAGACTCGCTAGGCGACCTGCAAGAATCAGTGGAGCACCTATGCGTGCAACGTAGCAACTACGTTACATAGTAATGTATAAATGTATCCTCTATTTTTCTTTTTACTTACTTCTTAATAATAATACTAATAACTAAAGGCTTCAGCTAAATATGTAAAGAGAAGAATTTCATACCACGCATAAGGCAACATGAAATAAACTATTTACTTTATTGTCAAATTAAAGCAACAGGGAGCACTTGAAGAATACCAGACAGGCGGACGACTGAACGTTATGTATAGAAGGCCGTGCGTCGCTTAGAACGGGGAGGCGAGAGTGAAATAGCTGGAAGTTACATGGGCGCGGCAACACAGAAAACGTCTCGATTGTTCTAGAAGGATCTTCGTAAAGATAGACCTATCCGTTAGCTTAAAAGCGCGTGGAAGGGCTATGCCGGAAGGGAATCCTTGTACTGGTCTGCTATGTAATAGATCGCGATATCGCACAAAGACATAAATCAGTCCCAGGAGTTCTCAACCCTTCAGGTCAAGAACTATTTGTTGAATTGTGATCTAAAGAAGGTAATAGAGGACAATACATAATGGGTCAGATTCCTCTGTTTCACTTCATATATTTTCATTCAATTTCGGCGTATGCATCTAATGTGTCTCACGAGCGCGGAAGCGTATGCTCAGTAAATTGTGCACCACCTAAGGTGTTGGCACGCTCGGAGGACGGAGTCACTAGAAGGCCGTCTCAGAGGCACGTCACGTAGATGAACGCGTGGCAAAAGAAGTTCATTTTCTGACGTAGTATAGTATTTTCAGTGTACTATTTTTTTCAGACAGTCCTCCGAGTGTCCAAAATAGCTTGTGAGTAGCGATAGGTTATTCCGCAAATATTACACTCGGTAATGTGTGCTAGTGGTAAGTGACTTTGAATGTGCGTACAAGTACCATTTACAGCTGTGACGATTATCTGAACGACGATAGGACCGCGTCCTCAAGTCGTCATGCTGTCTCAACATGATTTGTAAGTGATTTCGACGCATGACTTGTCACTTGCGAGATTTCTGATGGTTATGTCTTGATGGTTAAGCCACGCAGATGGCCGACTGGTCGAGAGACGGAAGTACTGAATCACTACAACTAATAATCGTTTATTATGTGGAGAAGAGGAAGAGTATAGTTTAGAATCAGTATTCAAAGATCCCCGTGGAAGTGCAAAACTGATTAACAGAAGTGAAATTTCTTTACCTATTATTTTTCCTTGTTGCAATGTTAAACTACCAAGTACTTGAGATAGATTTCTGGAGTTCTAGAAATGGCTAATGTGAATAAGGATTCTTGTACCGCTACACCCAGGGAGTGTTAGGACTGGCTTGAGCTGTTAATAGATTTTGCCTCTCGCAATTTTTTAATTTAAACAAGTTCTCAATATTAATTTGCTAATATATACACATTATACTTTTAAGCATATCTTAGAGCAGTTTTATCTTCCAGAAGAAGAACTAGTACAATATGAGTCAACTCAATAGCAGTCGAATAAATAAAAAATTAAATAATCAACAAGATCCCCAAGTAATAATGTAAAAACTAGTTACATTAGAAAATACCACACATGAAACAGCAGTGTTGCTTCGCAATTAAACTCCATTAAAACTAAGTGCACTGTAAAGAATAAATTCATTTCACTCAATAGCTTATTAACTTGCTAAGAAATGGTCAGTAATTTTTATCAGACACAAAAGCATTGTGCACTATTCAGATCTTGAAATACACACTAAATAAGGAGTGGGTTGCTTACAGAAACATAAATGCAACTCAAATGACGTCAAACACAAATTGGCCGACCAGACAGGCTTCTGGCAACAATATATATAAAGAATTCAGGAACTGAACCCAAGTGACCACAGCGAGTACTGGTAATATAATGTTTGCTGATCAGGCTAAATTACACACAGTACATACAACGGCCCACAGTAGTTTATAACATTAGGTGACACCCAATCAGCAGAGAAAAGTCTCGTCGTCCCACACACTCACACAAGAAAACTCGCTGTCTCCACGCTCTTCTTCGTAAACGACCAGCCAGACAGCCCTGAAGCAAACTGCGCCCAGCCTCGCCGTATCGCAAAGTATCCGGCCAGCGGACTCATTCTTGTTGCCGCTGACCCACCACGGCAGCTTCTGCATGCAGTCAAATCGAATGGCCGTTTGCTCTATTAGTATATGCCAGCTCCTAGGTGCTCGCTCGCTCTCCAGATCAGCCTCCACTCCGCTTCTTCTTCTCCAGAAGTTCCTCGCGGTGGCGCCTGTGTAGCGATGGACGTGACGCAGCTCCCGCAGCCACTGCGCTACTCGATCATCCATGCCTCACCGGTGGCGCGGATTTTAAAGGGTCGCGGTTGCGTCACGTCTTTTGACGGCAAAATTCTCTTCGTAATGAAAAGAACTAGATTTAACATGTCTAACTGGAGTGTCGTACAAGACACGTAAGGGAAGATGTTCGCGTGATACCGCTGTCTTTCGTGCTCGCTCGTCTTAAGCAGTGCGCGTAACTCTCAATCCGTTGCTATTGTAAGTGCTGTTTATTACAGGACCAACTGCATTTCAATTACATTTGAAGATTATTGGAGTTCTGTTATTTTTATTCGTGGTTAACCAACCCTACTTCCCAGGCCACATCACTAGAATTATGATTTGGAAAATTGCAGTGTGTACCTACGAGGGCGGATTAGCAGGGCTATTCTTGAGTGCCTTTTCTACGAGATGGTGAAATATTGGGGTTTTTTGCGCTCGCGGCACATCACAATCGTAAGATGGCCGTTGACATGCCGCCCACCCTGGTAAACGAAGAAAGCAGCACCTTTGCATTCAAGTAATTGGTCACTGGCATCCACCCAACACGATTCAGACACATTCACGTTTAGGTTTAGAAACGAAAATTAGCATTTTACTAGTTACTAAGATAGTCAGGTTGGTTTTATTAGTACATCTACACCGACATCTACATTTATACTCCGCAAGCCACCCAACGGTGTGTGGCGGAGGCCACTTTACGTGCCACTGTCATTACCTCCCTTTCCTGTTACAGTCGCGTATGGTTCGCGGGAAGAACGACTGCCGGAAAGCCTCCGTGCTCGCTCGAATCTCTCTAATTTCTTTTGCATTCGTGATCTCCTCGGGAGGTATAAGTAGGGGGAAGCAATATATTCGATACCTCATCCAGAAACGCACCCTCTCGAAACTGGACAGAAAGCTGCACCGCGATGCAGAGCGCCTCTGTTGCACAGTCTGCCACTTGAGTTTGCTAAACATCTCCGTAACGCTGTCACGCTTACCACATAACCCTGTGACGAAACGCGCCGCTCTTCTTTGGATCTTCTCTATCTACTCTGTCAATCCGACCTGGTACGGATCCCACACTGATGAGCTATACTCAAGGATAGGTCGAACGAGTGTTTTGTAATCCACCTCCTTTGTTGATGGACTACATTTTCTAAGGACTCTCGCAATGAATCTCAACCTGGCACCCGCCTTACCAACAATTAATTTCATATGATCATTCCACTTCAAATCGTTCCGCACGCATACTCCCAGATATTTTACAGAAGTAACTGCTACCAGTGTTTGTTCCACATACATTCATACAATAAAGGATCCTTCTTTCTATGTATTCACAATACATTACATTTGTCTGTGTTAAGGATCAGTTGCCACTCCCTGCACCAAGTGCCTATCCGCTGCAGATCTTCCTGCATTTCGCTGCAATTTTCTAATGCTGCAACTTCTCTGTATACTACAGCATCATCCGCGAAGAGCCGCATGGAACTTCCGACACTATCTACTAGGTCATTTATATATATTGTGAAAAGCAATGGTCCCATAACACTCCCCTGTGGCACGCCAGAGGTTACTTTAACGTCTGTAGACGTCTCTCCATTGAGAACAACATGATGTGTTCTGTACATTTTATAATTTTCCACCGTGCCTTCTGAGTCCCATGCGGCGGACACGACAGTTTGGAAAGAGCGCTTTGGATAAGCTAGGAACTTAACTTACAGTGACGACATGACACCAGTAGCCTAGAGAGCTCTAAAAGGAAAAAGAAGATTACGGTTTAATGTGTCAACGACCAGATCAACTGAGACAGGATAACAAGCTTGGATTGTGAAGTAAAAGGGAAGAAATGGGCCGTGTCCTCTTCGAATGAATCATTCCAGCATCTGGCTCAAGCGTTTCAGGTAAACAGCGTTAGAAGGCCAGATGGGGATTTGAACCACAATTGTACCAGATGCGAGCCGAGTCCATCGCTACTGCTCCTCGATAGTCCCTTCGACGCTCAGGCGTGGCATTGTCCCGACTGTGCCAGTGTATCAGGTTCTAGGCGGACAGTGCCTAAATGGAAGGATGAATCTCGCTAGTACCACTGCTTGGTATCATGTCTACAGCATGTCGCCAACTGATAAGTTACAGGGTTCGGGCTCCAAGACCCATAGTGGCGGCCCACGCGACCTTCCTGGCTTCCAGGTTCTCAGACGCTGGATAGCTCCGACTACTAGAAAGTAATTCTGTGGCAAAAATTTCCTGACAGATTAAAACTGTCTGCCAGATTGGGACTCGAATCCCGACTGTACCTTTATTTCTTACGGGATGAGCTACCGAGACCCGACTCCAGATCCCCTTCTACTTACCAAATCGCGAAGTAAAGCTGTGAGGGCAGGTTGAAGCCGCGCTTCAATACCTCAGTCAGGAAGAGCATTTACTGGCGAAAGGCAAGGCTCCGCATTGGATTCCTGGGCTGGCACTCCCTTTTAATCTGGCAAGAAGTTCAGTAACAGCGCAAACTCCGTTGCACGATTAAACATTCATTTTGCAAACTCTGCCAGTGAGAGAGGTTACAGAGTCAGGAGATGGTATCATCGACTTACAGATAACTGCTTTTCATGAATACACTACTGGCCATTAAAATTGCTACACCAAGAAGAAATGCAGATGATAAACGGTATTTCATTGGACAAATATATTATACTAGAACTAACAGGTGATAACAATTTCACGCAATTTGGGTTCATAGATCCTGAGAAATCAGTACCCAGAACAACCACCTCTGACCGTAATAACGGCCTTGATAGCCTGGCCATTGAGTCAAACAGAGCTGGGATGGCGTGTACAGGTACAGCTGCCCATGCAGCTTCAACACGATACCACAGTTCATCAAGAGTAGTGACTGGCGTATTGTGACGAGCCAGTTGATCGGCCACCATTGACCAGACGTTTTCAATTGGTGTGAGATCGGGAGAATGTGCTGGCCAGGGCAGCAGTCAAACATTTTCTGTATCCAGAAAGGCCCGTACAGGACCTGCAACATGCGGTCGTGCATTATCCTGCTGAAATTTAGGGTATCGCAGGGATAGAATGAAGGGTAGAGCTACGGGTCGCAACAAATCTGAAATGTAACGTCCAATGTTCAAAGTGCCGTCAATGCGAACGAGAGGTGACCGAGACGTGTAACCAATGGCACCCCATACCATCACGCCGGGTGGTACGTCAGTATGGCGATGACGAATACACGCTTCGAATGTGTGTTCACCGCGATGTCGCCAAACACGGATGCGACCATCATGATGCTGTAAACAGAACCTGGATTCATCCCAAAAAATGACGTCTTGCCATTCGTGCACCCAGGTTCGTCGTTGAGTACACCATCGCAGGCGCTCCTGTCTGTGATGCAGCGTCAAGAGTAACCGCAGCCACGGTCTCCGAGCTGATAGTCCATGCTGCTGCAAACGTCGTCGAACTGTTCGTGCAGATGGTTGTTATCTTGGAAAAGGTCCCCATCTGTTGACTCAGGGATCGAGACGTGGCTGCACGATCCGTTACAGCCATGCGTACAAGATGCCTGTCATCACAACTGCTAGTGATACGAGGCCGTTGGGATCTAGCACGGCGTTCCGTATCCTGAACCCACCGCTTCCATATTCTGCTAACAGTCATTGGATCTCGACCGACGCGAGCAGCAATGTCGCGATACGATAAACCGCAATCGTGATAGGTTACAATCCGACCTTTATCAAAGTCGGAAACGTGATGGTACGCATTTCTCATCCTTACACGAGGCATCACAACAACGTTTCACCAGGCAACGCCGGTCAACTGCTGTTTGTGTATGAGAAATCGGTTGGAAACTTTTCTCATGTCAGCACGTTGTAGGTGTCGCCACCGGCGTCAACCTTGTGTGAATGCTCTGAAAAGCTAATCATCTGCATATCACAGCATCTTCTTCCTGTCGGTTAAATTTCACGTCTGTAGCACGTCATCTTGGTAGCGTATCAATTTTAATGGCCAGTAGTGTACTTGTTTACGCTATTTGATGAAAGTATCTGGACACATGTTAATGGACATTAATACGGGGTGTGTCCATCCTTCGCCTTTATGACAGATTAAACTCCCTGGGTGATCTCACCATTCTTGGAGGCGTAATGGATCAGCACATGTTCGCATCTGTTCTCGGGGACCACGTCCACTCCTACATGCAGTTTGCTTCTCCACGATGATATCTATCAGCAGGATAATGCAACGAGCACGAGGATAAGTTTACCGTACTCCTGGCCACCAAACTCCCTGGATTTAAACCCAATCGAGAATTTGTGAGACCACCTCGATTGGGCTGTTCGTGCCGTGGATCCTCAGTAGAGAAACCTAGCATATCTGACCGCGGCACTGGAGTCAGCGTGGCTCCATATCCCTGTCGGTACGTTCCTGCGTTCCTAGCAGCGGTTCGCGCTGTCAAAGGTTGTTATACAGACCTTTGACAGGTGATCACATTAATGTAGCTGGCAGTGTTTTTCTGACTTTGAGACTCGTCGAATCATGGGCTTTACGGACGTGAGGAGGTGGTCTCAGAATGACAGTGTGGTAAGAACATGATACAGAACCAGAGTTATACTGGCAAAGGAAACTCCTCATCGCATCCCTCCCAGATTTAGTGGTGGGACCAGTGGATTCCCCGTCAAAAACAGAACACAGATCAAGCATGAAAACGAAAAGAAGATGTACTAACTGTGTAAAAATATTGCAAAATGGAAACAGTGACCGGTACAAGCTTAAGATATGCAACATCGAGCGAATTACGAGAACGACAGCGTTGTCGTTCAGTGTCACGGTGTTCTACATCTATACATCTACATCTATACTCCGCGAGCCACCTTACGATGTGGGAGATCAGTGTCAAAATCGTCCTTGAGCCAATTTTTTTCCAAGAAATTTATGAACTGTATGTCCGCCCATTGATACGTTTGTTCTCCTTCTGTAGTCTTGGCAGTTGCCATACTATCCACTGGTTATAGAAGATGAGTCATGTGGTAAGAATATATTACTGTCGCCAGTAAATGTGTTGAACAGTGAGAGCAGGTGAGATGCCGTATAGACCTCTCACACAAATGAAAAAAACAAATAAATCGGTGTGAACTGTGATACAAAAAAGGAATTCAAGAGTCAAAACTTCCAAAACGGAGCGCAGAAGTCATAGCATGCGTTACCTGTGTAGAACAAATAGGAAGTTCGTACGTGTGGAGGTCCCTTCGCTACATCTCGCTGTTGCAAACGCACGTTACATCACGACACGGGCACAAATCTGAATACGTCGAACAGACACGTCAATGGCCGGACGGACAGTTCATAGTCATGTGGAAGAAAAAAAAAAAAAGAGGGGGGACACGATGAAAGTTTGAACACGGATATCCCTCTTCGCAGTCTAACAACGTAACCACAGAAACATGACGCCGACGCTAATCATATGCAATCGATGTTGCAAGTCTTGGGCTTGAATCGTTCACTGTTTCTATTTTGCTTCTTTTTTCGTAGCTCAGTACACCTTCTTCCTGTTTTCATGCTTAATCTGTGTTCAGTTTTTGTCGGCTATCAGATGGTTCAAATGGCTCTGAGCACTATGGGACTTAACTTCTAAGGTCATCAGTCCCCTAGAACTTAGAACTACTTAAACCTAACCAACCTAAGGACATCACACACATCCATGCCCGAGGCAGGATTCGAACCTGAGACGGTAGCGGTCGCGCGGCTCCAGACTGTAGCGCCTAGAACTGCTCGGCCACCTCGGCTGGCCTGTCGGCTATCCACTGGGCCATATTACCACACAGAGGGCTGCGATGGGGAGTTATCCTTGTGAGCGACATTTTTTATTTTCAGTGATGAGTCACGCTTTAACTTGTGGCGATTAGGACGTCGGTAAGAAGTGCGATCTGGTCTAAAGTCCCAGGAAACTGTGATACCTCTACAGCTCCTTGTATCATGGTGTGTGGAGCTACTGCATACGACAACAGCACTGATTTTGTAATTGGTGAAGGGAGGCTAAATGCTCGTCAGGTTGTGGGAGGCACATCTTTCATAGCGAAGTTACTAAATGACATAAGCCTGTGGGATAATATTGGGGCTCCACTCTGAAGTTTACTTGAGGATATCGGGGTATAAAGGGTAGACGTGTGCTTTCATACCAGCCGTATTTCATAAAGCGACACATTATAAGCTCGAAGCATGGCACGAAATTTTTCAAGATATTCAGAGGACACAACGAATGGAAGAGCGCATTCGTACCTGTGGGTGTCACACCTCACGCTGACGTTATTGACGCACATGAGTTACCAATTCAATGAAAATTAGTCTTTTAATATCCATTATGTAACGACCATTTTCACAAGGTTTGATAAATATCGGACTGGTGATTCATAGTGTAACCCCTCCATTTCCGTCAGTGTAGAAACAAATAAGTGAGAGCGGAATTGAAACATAACTGAAGACGATCCATTGATGATAGGCCACTGAGACTCGACAGTGCCTGCTCCGTTCTCTCGCAACAGTATATACCTATCACAGTGACGTCAATTTAATGTAAAATTAAAATTTCTACTTTGTGCTCACATATGATGAAATTAATAAGGATAGAATGTCTCCTCTATACGAATAAACATTCTTGAAATCCAGCAGGTCTTCGATACAGTTCGGCGTTATTGCACAGTAAAGGAAATACGATCTCACGGAACGTTCGTACCAGGTTGCGATAGGAATGAATGTGTCCAAGCAATAAGAACCCAGTAAATTCTTATTAATAAAGACTCGGAAGCAAAATAAAAGTACGGTTATCACATTATCAACACGTCGAGACTAAAAAGATACATCAATCACGCCCATTAAAGATCATTCACATAAGTAATTATGCAAGCGAAATGACTTAGCTGACATCAAAATTTATTAGTCACCAACCTTGTAACGACGGTGGACAATTAAGCCACTGCCTTTCCACGATACCGGTAATTTTATTTTGTCGTCAGCTGTTAATGAACGGCTACCTCTCGTGCACTATGCTCTCCATCTCAGAGTACCGCTTATCCTCAACGCATATTGGCTGTTGGATATAGTCCAGTCGCTTTCTTTCCCTACAGTTTTTACCTCATAGTAAAATCGGTACGCATGCGATACCATATGCTACCAATATGTTCCAAAACGCTGCACGTAAAAACGGGATTTTTTGGGGATAGAGAGGTACAGTAAAATGTTTTGGACAGCCCTTGGGACCATTTCTACACCCAGCAGAAGGATCGTCTTATTGTATCTATCCTATAATTAGGGTCGAAGTTTCAACATTACATGCACACTTCTTCCAGCTAAGGCAAATGGAGCGAGTCGCTATTTTTTTTTTGCATTCAATGTGGTGTTCGGCGCGCCTTAAGGGGCTTACAATATGGAGGCCCGATTTAGTTCATAATCGGTTCCTGAGAATATCCGAAAAAAGTGTTTCTTACCATGTTTTCGCCGTCAGCAGCGGATATCTAAATAAGTAACAGCAGCAAATTACTCAAACGGCAAAAGTACATTATCTAGGCATTTATCTAGACGTGCCATATCCCAGTTTTCATAAATCATCATTCGCTATCTAGAAACACCTAAAAATACAGTTTTTGAACGCCAAAACCGAGCCGCAGATTTCAAGACAGTTCTACACAGCACACAGCTTAAATTTTTACGGTATATTGCGAACATCCCAATGTCGAGCAAGCTTGAAAATTTTCATGATATCTTTATCCATTTATGACACACAGTGATTGTAACTGAACCTACTTGTACTTATGAAATATGTAAAATACGTAAATTTAGTTTATAAACATAGTTTACTAAGCTACGCAGCATGAAGTAATATGCTAGAAAGTGCTCCAGTCATCATCAGAAGAGTTCTGGGAACCCCATGTTGTTGTACAGAAGCACATGCAAAATTTTTGTGCACAGAAAGTCCGATATGAGGCGTTAAGTTAGTTTTACGTTATTTCAATTTAGCATAAGTAAACTATCAAAATTTTAATTAACCATTAAGTTCTTTTCATGTGAATGCAATGCCCTATTGTGTCAAAGAAAAGAAGGGAACCAGCTGAAAACTGCTCCTATCGGAGTACGAAAAAGGCGAATATGCTCCTGTTTTAAAGACTATGACTGAAAAGTCACGTAACAGCTGCTTCATTCTCCCTTTAAAAAATTTTCCCAAAAATTTTAGCATCCGAACATATTCCTGCTCATTTATGTTGAGAGTGAAGGAGACAGTGGCATCGGGAAAAGAGAAGAAATAGTAAGAAACAGTGAAAGATAGTAGACAGTGGTTATGGTATAGAAAGAGCGGTGGAGGTAATGGCACTGTGAGGGAAAGAGAGAGATTAGCGGCAATGGAACATAGCTGAGAGGGGCAACACAGTGCCATGAAAAGCATGAAAGAGACAGTGGCGATGGGAGAGGAATAAAGAGAAGGAGAAAGTGGAAGCGGGTGAGAGCAGTTGATAATGAGGCACAGAGAGAGAGAGAGAGAGACAGTGTGAAGAGGCGGCAGAAGGCGGAATGGATGAATGAGACAGTAGCAGTAAGAGATAGCAAGAGGGAGACAGTGACAGAGAAAGTATACAGTAGTAGGAGGAGGACAGAACGAAGGACTATGATGCAGGAGACGGCGACAGAGTGGATGGGTATGAGCGACTATCACTGATGCAGTAGTGGGTCTGAGTGCGTTACAGTTAGGGGAAGTTTTGAGAGTAAAGGTGAGTTGCATGTTGAAAAGCTCACGAATATGTTCGCATGCCAAAATTTTAGGGAAAACTTTTAAAGGTGCTGAGGAAGGTAGAATGGGGCATCTAGTATCCCACTTTTCAGTCAGAGGCTTTTAAACAGGGGCACATTCGCCTTTTTTTACTCCGACAGCAGCTTTTTTCCGTTGCTGGAGATTGTTCTCAGACATCTCGTAACACATGTCTATCATTCTATTTGTCCTTGTTAGTGTAATGCTTTGTATCCTACGGTGAACATCTTTTTTTAATCAGTCAACTTGATTTTCAGCGTCCATCTGTGGAATGAATTATCAAACGCTTCGATTCTCCACTTTTTTGATTTTCCACAGTTCCTTCTTTTACAACAGATTTGCTTCCAAACTAAACCAGATCGAAATGGGTAATGTTAACGGCGCTCGTTCATTTCGATGCAGCGACTCTGAACGGATTCCAACCCCGACAGTTCAAATAATGCGTATCTGATCGACCGTCACGTATATGATGTACGAAATTCTCCGCTAGAGTCAGTGCGTTATTGCCCAAAAGTGCGACACGACCATTGTTTTTCACCACGGGTATCACGTTCTGGCACGTCTCGTTTGTAGCTGTCTGAAGCTGTCTGGCCGGCCGAAGTGGCCGTGCGGTTAAAGGCGCTGCAGTCTGGAACTGCAAGACCGCTACGGTCGCAGGTTCGAATCCTGCCTCGGGCATGGATGTTTGTGATGTCCTTAGGTTAGTTAGGTTTAACTAGTTCTAAGTTCTAGGGGACTAATGACCTCAGCAGTTGAGTCCCATAGTGCTCAGAGCCATTTTTTTTGCAAGACCGCTACGGTCCCAGGTTCGAATCCTGCCTCGGGCATGGATCTTTGTGATGTCCTTAGGTTATTTAGCTTTAACTAGTTCTAAGTTCTAGGAGACTAATGACCTCAGCAGTTGAGTCCCATAGTGCTCAGAGCCATTTGAACCATTTTTGAAGCTGTCTGCTGAGATCGTACTTGAACGCAAATGCAGGAACAATTTGCGCTGGCTTAACAAAAACTCGCACACAGCGGATAATGTTGTTGTTGTTGTTGTGGTCTTCAGTCCTGAGACTGGTTTGATGCAGTTCTCCATGCTACTCTATCCTGTGCAAGCTTCTTCATCTCCCAGTACCTACTGCAACCTACATCCTTCTGAATCTGCTTAGTGTATTCATCTCTTGGTCTCCCTCTACGATTTTTACCCTCCAAGCTGCCCTCCACTGCTAAATTTGTGATCCCTTGATGCCTCAAAACATGTCCTACCAACCGAACCCTTCTTCTAGTCAAGTTGTGCCACAAACTTCTCTTCTCCCCAATCCTATTCAACCTCCTCATTAGTTACGTGATATACCCACCTTATCTTCAGCATTCTTCTGTACCACCACATTTCGAAAGCTTCTATTCTCTTCTTGTCCAAACTATTTATCGTCCATGTTTCACTTCCATACATGGCTACAAATGGTTCAAATGACTCTGAGCACTATGGGACTCAACATCTTAGGTCATAAGTCCCCTAGAACTTAGAACTACTTAAGCCTAACTAACCTAAGGACATCACACACACCCATGCCCGAGGCAGGATTCGAACCTGCGACCGTAGCAGTCTCGCGGTTCCGGACTGCAGCGCCAGAACCGCTAGACCACCGCGGCCGGCATACATGGCTACACTCCATACAAATACTTTCAGAAACGACTTCCTGACACTTAAATCTATACTCGATGTTAACAAATTTCTCTTCTTCAGAAACGATTTCCTTGCCATTGCCAGTCTACATTTTATATCCTCTCTACTTCGACCATCATCAGTTATTTTACTCCCTAAATAGCAAAACTCCTTTACTACTTTAAGTGTCTCATTTCCTAATCTAATCCCCTCAGCATCACCCGATTTAATTTGACTACATTCCATTATCCTCGTTTTGCTTTTGTTGATGTTCATCTTATCTCCTCCTTTCAAGACACTGTCCATTCCGTTCTACTGCTCTTCCAAGTCCTTTGCTGTCTCTGACAGAATTACAATGTCATCGGCGAACCTCAAAGTTTTTACTTATTCTCCATGAATTTTAATACCTGCTCCGAATTTTTATTTTGTTTCCTTTACTGCTTGCTCAATATACAGATTGAATAACATCGGGGAGAGGCTACAACCCTGTCTCACTCCTTTCCCAACCACTGCTTCCCTTTCATGCCCCTCGACTCTTATAACTGCCATCTGGTTTCTGTACAAATTGTAAATAGCCTTTCGCTCCTTGTATTTTACCCCTGCCACCTTCATAATTTGAAAGAGAGTATTCCAGTTAACGTTGTCAAAAGCTTTCTCTAAGTCTACAAATGCTAGAAACGTAGGTTTGCCTTTTCTTAATCTTTCTTCTAAGATAAGTCGTAAGGTTAGTATTGCCTCACGTGTTCCAACATTTCTACGGAATCCAAACTGATCTTCCCCGAGGTCCGCTTCTACCAGTTTTTCCATTCGTCTGTAAAGAATTCGCGTTAGTATTTTGCAGCTGTGACTTATTAAATTGATAACTTATTAATAATATAACTGTATGACGGCTGAAGGACTTATCACAGTAAAACAATTCCACAATTTTAGGGCCGAAGGCCACCAACTATAACCTCAAACAACAAACGGCTGAAGACCCGAATTACAAGTCAGAAGAATGTCAGTAAATGATATTAACGAAAGTACAAACACTATATTACTCGACTAACGGACCAACGATTACTGACTGACTAGAAGAAAAAAATCACCGACAGCCGTAATTTTATTAATTTTTTATTTTACTGCCAGTTTCAGTGTCTCATTGGCACCATCATCAATGCCAGAGAATCACGAAAACTGGTAGTCAAATAAAATAATTAATAAAATTACTGCTGACCAGCCCCAGTCCCATTCCATCTACACAAGATGGAAGCGAAAGACTGGTCGTCATTCGCAGTCACGTCTAACTTGTCCGAGTATCCCCGTCTCGAATACCGGCCCGCGTCGTCTGCTGTGTCTGCTACCGCTATGCAACACGTTACTTGGTTGTTGCTGCACTGTTGCTTATTCCTCGTCTTTTTCTGTCCCTCTTAATGTTTTCTTGGACCCAAGAAAACATCAGTCTACTGACTAATTTGATGCAGCGCACTTTGAAATCCTATTTATCTCAGAGATGCACTTATGCCCCTACGTTATGAATGATGAAGATGATGAGGTCCCAAAGTCCGAGGAGCGTAGGGAACGATGCGGGAGACCAGCATCGCCAACTAGGCAAGGTCGTAGCGGAGGTGGTTTGCCATTACCTTCCTCCGACCGTAATGGGGATGAATGATGATGATGATGATGACGACACAGCAACACCCAGTCACCTCGAGGCAGGGAAAGTCCCTGACCCCGCCGGGAATCGAACCCGGGACCCCGTGTGCACGAAGCGAGAACTCTACCGCAAGGCCACGAGCTGCGGACCTACGTAATGAATTATCTCCCTCAAAATACACTGTCCATTCATAATAATGTGACCACCTTTGAAAAGCCTGAATAACCACCTTTTGCAGCGCGAAACGTGCAGGAAGAGAGCCACTGACGTTCTGGAAGGTACCGACAGGGATCTGGAGCCATGCCGATTTCAGTGCCGTAGCCAGTTGCGCTAGGTTTCTCTGCTGAGGATCCGTAGCGCGAAAGCTAGATCGATTCTCGACTCTGCTTACATCCGGGGAGTTGAGTGACCATGGGAGTACGGTAAGCTAATCCAGCTCTTCGAAGCACGCACGTATACCGCGAGCTGTATACTCGTTGCATTGTCCTTCTGGTAAATGACATCGTCCCGCGCAAAAACAAACTGCATGTAGGAGTGGCCATGGTTCCCAAGGATAGGTGTATGCTTGTGTTGGTCCTCTGTGTCTTCGAGAGTGACGAAATCATCCAAGGAATAGAACAGAAACGTTCCCCAGACCACAACGGACCCTTGCGACGACTATTGCAGCGTGTTTGCTTTCAGACGTTTTACTCCCAACAGTCCAAAGGAGCATAGAGCACGATTCATCTGTAAAGGCCATCTGCCGCCATTCAGCGGATGTCCAGTTGGGGCACTAGTGTGTAAATTCGACCCTTCATAGCCGATTGACAGAGTCACCATGTGTGCATGATCCAGGCGCCTGCTACAAAGGCCCATACGTAGCAACGTTCGCTGAGGAGACGCTGTTGGTAGCCGCTTGGGTCAACTGCGCGGTCAGCTGCGCGACAGATGCACGTATATTCGCCCGTACAAATCTCCGCAGCCGTCGTGTACTCTATCGTCTACGGCCCATGGTACACTGCGGTTGCCTCGGCGCCGGTTTTGCCTACGATGTACTTCATCCACTGCGGCAAGCGAACAGTTTTCAAACTTAGCCGGTATAACGGCTCTTCTTGATGATTTGGTTTGATTTGTACTTGGCCTCGGTTAAAACTCGGCGACAGTCGGTAGAGTGTTGAGATCGTTATCAAGTTACGAAGACGACGTTACACAAAATAACAGTGCTGAACCGAAATGTCGACGTGCGTGAGATATTTACTTCACCAAGAATCGTAATTAATTGTTCGTAATCGATGTTTAACTTATTAATGATGAAATATTAATGATAAAACCAATACAGTCACATCCACAACAAATTCCTTACAAGCTGGTAGTAATTTCAAGTATCTAAGAAATCGTAACAGTGGGCTTGTTATTTGAGTCAAAGATTCTACACAAGTGCGAAACGCTACAGTCAAATATTATCGCTGCGCGTAATTATTACTCGGAAGTTTCATGTCAATGATTTGATAGAATTTTTAAATCACAAATGCACGACTTGGCACGAGAGGGTGTTTTATTGCACAATATCAGTCACTTCCTAACCGAGCCTTGAGAAGAAAAGTTTCCCAGGTGTTGGGGGGGGATTTAAATTATATGCTTCGGAACTATCAATGAAGTTCCATAAACCGCTGGCTATTATTAATGAAAATTACAAGTACAAATCAAACCAAATCATCAAGAAGAAGAGCCGTTATACAGATTCGGAAATGCTTCCACTCTTGGTTCAAAAAGCCAATGATCTTGTCCTTCTCCCATAAGATAAATCGCTCTGTTTCCGACACGCTTTATATTCCTTCCACTGTTAGTGCCACCTGCCGTCTGTGTGTGGCTATTGTCGAAGATAGGCAATGGTCACATTGATGTGACAGGACCGTTCAGTGCTAGACTTTATTTAGCGAAGAGTGCCCCCTTCTCTCTGTTAGTCTCTTTCTTATGCCTGAGAGCTGGTTTCTCAGGATGGGGTAGGATAAGGTTACGATTGTGGATGGGGCCGTAATCAGTTACTCTCGGTTGCACAACAGATACGTAAACTTCATTTAAAGAAATTAAAATTTTAAAACAATCTCTTAAAAAGACACAATTGACTGTATGACGGCTGAAGGACTTATCACAAAAAAAAATTCCACAATTTTAGGGCCGAAGGCCACCAACTATAACCTCAAACAACAAACGGCTGAAGACCTGAATTACAAGTCAGAAGAAAAATTCCGAATAGCACATATTAAGATGAATACTTCATTTTAAAACAAACTGTAACACGGCTGAAGACCTTATTACCAAAGAAGTGAAATTATTGCTCGGCTGAAGGCCACACCAACAATAATTAGAAAATTACAAATATCCTTAAAACAACCATCACAACTTAAGGAATCAGGACAAGTGGTTCTCAGCAAATGTTCCAAGGGTCGGCCTGGGAAGGTAAATCAAACATAAGGTAAGGTGAGACAGGCAGCCAAGAGTTGTACTCACGTAACAGGATGACAACTCAAACTAGGGGCAGCTTAAGCGCCGACCGACCGATTAACCAATCTGCCTAACGTTCGATCACCGGTACAACGATGGAATATTTTTAGGCAAGAGCGAAGAGACAGACAGCACTACGTCTTCAGAAAACACCCAAGGCCGAAGGAAACACGAGAGCCAAGGTAGACTTCCCAAAAAATATGCACAGTACAACACAAGCGGTTGTCGAACTTCACGTCGTGTCGGACAGCATCAACACGACGAGGAAAGGTACACTGCCGGAAAAGTACGCTAACCTCCAGGGCAGAAAATAACGCTGGTTGCACTTTACTAATAAGAATAATACTAAATTCAGTGATGAATAACAAATAGAGAAAGACGGCTGAAATATTTCACCGCCTCGAACACTTCACTCGTTGCCGCCAGGCTCAACGGTCCTGGGAGCAACAACCCGCCGACCAAAGGCCAGATTTCAGAATAGTCGCGGTTGCATTAGCATTAACCCTTCACTCAACTTAAACGTCCAGGGTACGGTGTACAACGAAGTCGTCGGTCTCGCAGCTACCCTTCCTCGGTCTGGCACTTGCAGCACGCCACCAGTGTCCCCGGCTTGCCCTTGCGCTCCACGGACCTCCTTGCTGCTGCCTCCCACTCAACCTACCTGGTATCCGTTGTCAACCCCTCACCAAACCCAATACGCAGACAACATTAAAATAACTGCTCATTCAAAACCACAAGATACACGCGGATCCGGGGAAACAATTCCACCAACAACTCACAATACTAAAACCAGTCACTGTGAAACAACACGGACGAATTATAAGTCGGCACAAACACAGAGGAGCTAGAAGCGGTCGAAAGACCAAACGCACGTCGTCCGCTGCGACGACCGACCGAACGACCAACCAACGGCCGTCCCCACTGAAGTCAGGCACGGCAAAGATCCCAGTATAAATCGTCGACTGACAGTTTATTGCCATGAGGTCACTTCGACGGGCGGACACACACACACACACACACACACACACACACACACACACACACACAGGTGAAAGTTGCACTACTCGAATATCACGATACATTCTACCGAAATTCACTGAATCCGTTTCTTGACGTGGTCGTGCACTCTCGCGACCACATCCTTCGTCAGACGGTGCGTGTGTGTCGCCAGCGGTCGGACGAGTACTGGCTGTCCGGAGCTCCCTGGTGCTCCGTCCCAACTCAACTCGCTCGAAAAACGATGACCGGTGCGCGCTATCGATAAACGCTGCTGCTTCTGCCACTCACGGACAGACAAGGCGAGCAAACATAGTGGCGCCAGTGAACACACTAAAGAAACAAGACGCCACTATCGCTATTACAAGATGCCAAGCTATGAACGGCATCAACGCGAGCCGCACACGGCTCAATATCCTCATTGCCTCGGCCGTGTTGCATAATTTTGTTTCCTTCGTTTCGTCTCCTTCACCGTTTTGATGTTAGGCTTACTTCTAATTTCATTTTTTCTACTCCTCATCCTTTTTGTCTTTCTTTGGTTTACTCTCAATCCATATTCAGTGCTCATTGTTAGTACATATCGTGAAACTTAACTTTGCAATGGACTAACTTGGGACCACTCTATCGAATAAACAAATGTAATTCCACTTAAAAAAATAATCCAAAGCATTCCATTGACACTAGACAGCACTTGCAACACGTGTTCAGCAGTGTTTATTTGCTCACACTCTACTAGGCACTGAAAAAACCAAATTGCCAATACCTGCTGAAATACGAAAAAAATTTACCTAATGACTCTCCAGGGAGACAATCGGTAAGTTGAAATTTCCTTGCAGATTAAAAATGTGTGCCGGACCAAGTCTCAAACGCGGGAGCTTAGGTAGCTCAGATCGTAGAGCGCTTGCCTGTGAAAGGCAAAGGCCCCGAGTTTGAGTCTCGGTCCTGCACACAGTTTTAATATGGCGGAAGTTTCACGTCAGCGCACACGCCGCTGCGAAGTGAACATTTCATTTGGAATCGGGAAGTACGTATCTGCACTGGAAGTATCTTGTGTTTTTTGAAAAGAGATTCCATATATTATCACGTCTACCAAATCCTGAAAACACTTGAACTAGTAATTAAAAAGAAAAACAGAAAACATTGACGGTAAATATTTGAAAGCAAGTCCGCAGAAATCAGCAGCACAGAACGATAGTGCCTCTTTTCTTTCGGTTGGAATACAGAGCTCCATTTATTGTACCGGAAAAAATACACTAGTGAATTTACGATGTCTCCTTGGTGTGGCCAGCTACTTGAGAGAAGCAGTTTGAAGACTTAACGTTGCCAAATGGCTGCGCTAGAATAGCAGACTCAGCGTATGTTAGCAGAGACGCCCTTATGCAAGACGTAGGGACCACTGGCTGAGATTCTCGGCGCGCCACTAAATTACTGGAATTTCTTCTGGCCGGCGCTCGGAAGACGTGGCAGTTCTCGGCATGGGCCATTACTCGTGCGAGGCTCATAATAAAAATACGCGAAACTGCCACGGCCTATGTGCGAGTCGAACGCTGCCGCCAGAGAGCGGCCAGAAGACTCCGATATGCCGTTAACAGCTATTATAAATAAGAAATGTGTTTCCTGTTTGGGAGGGAAAGCGTCACATTGTGAATATTTCCATATCGACGTGATATGTTTCCAGCATCATAACGTGCTAAGCTATATACACAGTTGCACATGTAACGGACGAAAGTCAGTCTGTTGAAACGTATTAATACGTATGAAATCTGGAGAAATACAGAAGAATTTTCTGATACAAAATGCGAACTCTTTTTCGAGCAACGCACACTTTCAGCTGCAAAGAAGTACTTTCGGGTAGATTCACATTTGTGCTGCGTACATATTCAGTCGACCATTGTCTTATATTTACAGAAACCTGAATTCTGCCAATTATGAAATATTACTTTACTTTCATTACCTTGTACATGGTGCTCAACTCCCTCGCTTAAAAATGATGGATATGGAAGCCGTTTCTTGGATCTGGACGAAAATTCTTCCTCAGTATGCTATTAAGGCCAACTTCCGACATAACGTGCCAAGGTTTTCGTATCTTTTGTTGTTGTTGTTGTCTTCAGTCCAAGGACTGGTTTGATGCAGCTCTTCACGATTATCCTGGCAAGCTTCTTCATTTCCAAGTAACTACTGCAACCTACATCCTTCTGAATCTGCTTATTATATTCATTTTTTGGTCTCCCCCTACGATTTTTACCCTCCATGCTGTCCTCCAATACTAAATTGGTGATCCCTTGATGCCTCAGAACATGTCCTACCGCCGATCCCTTCTTCTAGAAAAGTTGTGCCACAATTTCCTGTTCTCCCCAGTTCTGTTCAGTACCTCCTCATTAGTTATGTGATCTACCCATCTAATCTTCAGCATTGTTCTGTAGCACCAAATTTCGAAAGCTTCTATTCTCTTCTTGTCTAAACTATTTATCATCCACGTTTCACGTCCCTACATGGCTACACTCCATATAAATACATTGAGAAAAGACTTCCTGATCTTTTGTACAGGAAAGCAATTTCTAGTACCTAGAATCTGGCTCCAAGAGTAAATGTTAACTTCTACTCCTCATCTTAGGGTATAATGATTTGAAAATTAGTTAATGAAACTAAAATTGTTTCATAAGTGACCGGCTGCAGATATGTGCAGTTATAATTTCTATTCAGAATGCTTCCAACATTTTTGACGCGGTGGTCTCTCTTCCTAACCTGCGCTAATCTGTTCTTTCCCATGTATCTACCTACTGACTAGATTCAACTATGTCACCACAATTTCACGTTCTTATTGCTAGTATCTGCGCTAGGCTTACAATTGCAGGAATGCTTAACCCCATCCCACTATCTTGTTCATTGTTGTAATAAGAATTTCCTGTAATCTTCTTACCAAACGTAGTTCTTAGCATGCTATTTTAGGGTCATATCCCAAGTGGTTTTCGACTGTTGTATAGTTGTTAAGGGTCCACGTTTCTCTTACACTCAACATTGTGATACAGTTGTTCAGTCTGAGAAAAATTCTCAATTCCAGCTTAGTATTTAGTATCAGAGCAGCTTATCCCTTGAAAACTGTGCTCTGTGCATAATATAAACTGCAGCATCCAGAAATACCACTCCTGCGTACTACAGTACAATCTTTATTACAAATGCACAACTATAAGAAAACAGAGAACATTTACTAAATCCTTCAAATGGTTCAAATGGCTCTGAACACTATGGGGCTTAACATCTGAGGTCATCAGTCCCCTAGAACTCAGAACTACTTAAACCTAACTAACGTAAGGACATCACACACATCCATGCCCGAGGCAGGATTCGAACCTGCGACCGTAGCGATCGCGCGGTTCCAGACTGAAGCGCCTAGAACTGCTCGGCCACAACGGCCGGCCCACAAAATCTTTGTAATTGTCTTGAGCAAGAACTACCAGCCAGTCCGGATTACAAAAGAGTCAGTGAAGTGTGGTAAACCGATAAAAGCAGAAGTTTCACCGCGCTTGTAATCAGAGCAACAATCGGTACAAGCAGTAAATCTTTTATCTTCGAATGACGAAGTCAACACCGCAGTACGTGCGACACATGGAGACTTGTGATGCTGCAATCCAAGCTCAAAACCTTTCTGCTGTGACGAGCGCTTTTGTTATTTGCCAGTCATTTCATTCTCTGTGTTTGTGTTTGCAGGTACCATATTGCTGCTCTTCAACGTAATCATACTGAAAAAATACTCATAGTTTTGCACCGTTGTGAGGAATAAAATAATTAGATTACAACACGATTTCTTTTGATGGAACTAAAACAAAAAGACAACGGTATTGACACCATGAATGCTGATACGATGCAGATGACAAGTCCATTAACTAAGTATCGCGATGGTAGGAAAGTAGGAAATGAGGGGTAATGCGTATGAGTTGTCCTGTTGGGGGCGAGTAGGATTATGTTGGTTTGATAATTGTCTGATCTGTGAGTGGAGCCAGCAACAGGGTGGTTAGAAGGTAAAATTATGGAGTCATGGAGGCTTGGAAGAGTATTGGAGGCTTGATCTAAGGACAACATATTGAAACTACTACTATTACAGCCGACAGATTGCGTGAACGTAAGCGTCCTAAATTTGTGCACATCCTGGTCAACTGACTTTCATATGTAACTGTGGGTGCAAACCTCGTAGCATTGGCTACAGTATGAGACGCCGTTTGGTACTGATATCCGTGTCAAGGCGCTGTTTTGCTCCACAGGATGTACGAGGCAATCTGCTTCTGCCCTCCTACCAGAACTAAGTTAACTAGTCTCGATAAAGTTGCCATCGTAGTATTAAGACAATGTCTTCAGCAGTACCTCCAATTGTACAATCATTAATTTCACAACGTAAGACAAATAACTCCTGTCATTCTTTTAACAGCATCCAGTAGTATACAACACATCACTAACAATACTAGTAATATGCTGGACACCATTGAATCATATTACAAGTCCAGCATAGAGCTATTCTTCTTATTTTACACCGTGTCACTGAGCTTTTACAGTTTTGTTTTACTTTCCACAACTAGTGATTAATCATATTAGAAGATGATCGTTAATGACAGAAACCAGTTATATGTTCCAGACAATTTGCAAGTGAGACTGTTAAAATAAATATTTAATTAATAAAAGATACATACGTAGCACACACCGTATTCTGGCTGCCTGAGCGCTGTAGCAGTACATACTGCCTGACCAAAGAAGTGTAGCACCCAGAAGTAAACGAAATGAAATGAATTGGGTTGGGAGGGTATGTGATTCCATGTCAGTGAATACAAAATCGAGTCAGATTTATAAAGGCCTTAATTAGAATTATATATTAATACCTTCAGCTGCTGAAGGGCGTTGATATATATCAACGGAGACAGGTGAAAATATGTGCCCCGACCGGGACCCGAACCCGGTTCAGATGGTTCAAATGGCTCTGAGCACTATGGGACTTAACTTCTCAGGTCGCCTAGAACTTAGAACTACTTAAACCTATCTAACCTATGGGCATCACACACATCCATGCCCGAGGCAGGATTCGAACCTGCGACCGTAGTGGTCGCGCGGTTGCCCGAACCCGGGATCTCCTGCTTACATGGCAAACGCTCTATCCATCTGAACCACCGAGGGCACAAACGACAGTGCGACTGCAGGGACTATCTCGCGCACGCCTCCCGCGAGACCCACATTCTCACCTTATATGTCCACACACTACATTCGTAATATCCCTACCCAACACACACATTACTCGTGGAAGACATTCTTACCAAGTCCCATAAGAGTTCGGCTCATATGTGTGCATCCGCACAGAAGTGGAAGGTCATGACCGGTATTGCCAAAACTATATACCGGGTGATCTAAAAGTCCTTATAAATTTGAAAACTTAATAAACCACGGAATAATGTAGATAGAGAGGTAAAAATTGACACACATGCTTGGAATGACAAGGGGTTTTATTAGAACAAAAAAAAAGAAACAAAGTTCACAAAATGTCCGACAGATGCGCGTCGTTTGGTGATGATCGTGTGCTTAGCCGCCACTTTCGTCATGATTGGCCTCACAGGTCCCCAGATCCCAGTCCGTGCGATTATTGGCTTTGGGGTTGCCTGAAGTCACAAGTGTATCGTGATCGACCGACATCTCTAGGGATGATGAAAGACAACATCCGACGCCAATGTCTCACCATAACTACTGACATGCTTTACAGTGCTGTTCACAACATTATTCCTCGACTACGGCTATTGTTGAAGAATGATGGTGGACATATTGAGTATTTCCTGTAAGGAACATCATCTTTGCTTTGTCCTACTTTGTTATGCTAATTATTGCTATTCTGATCAGATGAAGCGCCATCTGTCGGCCATTTTTTGAACTTTTGTATTTTTTTTGTTCTAATAAAACCTCATGTCATTCCAAGCATGTGTGTCAATTTGTACCTCTCTATCTACATTATTCCGTGATTTATTCAGTTTTCAAATTTATACTGACTTTTTGATCACCCAGTACTTATATGGGTATGGTGTCTGACATGTCCGAAAGAACGGACACCATATCCTTATAAGTACATAGTTATAAAGGACTTGGTGGTACGAGCCCACTTTTCAGTATGACACATCCCCCTGGCGTGGACGCATGTTCTTATCCGACTGGGGAGGGTTTGCTCTCCTGAGGTAAATTCGCCCATAAATGTTCTAACTGATCCTTACAATCCTGAATTCTGGCTCCGGGATGTTGCTGACGTCCGAGATGGTGTTACACGTGTTCTATCGGGGGAGATCTGGGGATCGAGCTGGTCACGGGAATATTTCAACATCACGTGGGCAGCTCATAGAGACACGTGTCAAGTGTGGAAGAGCTTTGTCATGTTGAAAATTGTATGAAATGTGTTCCCAGTTGCTAATATGGACAACAATTATTTGTATATTTCCCGCTTATCGCGAGCGGTCGCCTTACCATTAGGCTATCCGAGGCTATCGAGGCCAGACCCAGGTTTCCGTGTCATTAACCACGTGTATATAGCTTGCACTCGTACATCCATTGTATATATTCCCATACAGGGGACACGTTTTAATTGAAATACGACATTGCAGTGCCTGTGTTATTCTGATCATGATGCCAAGTTCCTTTCGACATTTATGCATGTCAAAAGCAACAAGCACTGCGGCGACTACGGCCGTTATGAAATACATTAAATGTTTTCGCAATAGAGAACAAGCACAATCATCAACTGTAGAATGGAATAACGACAGTTAAAATTTATGCCAGACTGGTACTCTAGCCCGGATTTCCCGCTTAGGCTGGTATTACACTATCAAATTTCTTTGTCCAATATCTTTGTCATGTACCTTTGTCATAGAAATCTGATGGTGTAATAGGTAACTTTGTCAAATGTCATCAAATATTTGATCAAATCTAGGGCCTCGCTGTAGATTTGATCAAAGAAGTCGCTTGTCTTCTGTTCACTGCAATGTGACATGTTGCCACGTGGAGTGCTAGCATCGTTGCAGCGTTCTGCCATCTGTACTGTTTTTATAAACATTGCCGGTAAATACAATTGGTGTGTACTGACAACTACAAAATTAATAGAGATGTATGAAGCTGATGAGGCAGTTTACAATGTGAGGCACCCTGAATACAAAAATAGATTAAGAAGATTGGAGATCTAACCTAACCTAACCTAACTCTCTCCTGTAGCAAGGAATCGGAGTGTTACAGTGAGCCTGTCTTCTGCAGATATAGCAGTTCTTAAGTGAGTATTGTGCTTTGTGATATGAGGATACACTTCACTGGGCACATGCAGAAATGTATGCTCATCCATTCTTAAGTAATTGATGTACGACTTTACGTCCTCCACTATAAGCTCACGTAACAAGGTTTGTTGAATGCTTTTATCGTGTCGTCGTAATACCCACGGCTTCACCCAGGTACGTTTCCTTTTTTTCCCCCGCTTCTCTTCCGCATGTGCACACAGTGCAGTTGTGGTACATGAAACTGCAGCGGTTAATAACAGGTTGTTGTTGTCTGCCATCTTGAACTTCGACGAAAAATGTGATGACAGTGTAATACCCCTTTTTAGCACCACGTCAAAGATCTTTGTCAAATATATTTGACGAATATTTGATCACATCTTTGGTCAAATCTTAGACAAAGAAATTTGATAGTGTAGTACCGGACTTATCGTGTGTTTCATAACGGGCGTAATCACCGCAGTGGCTGCTCCTTCGGACGTGCATGCATGTCCGAAGGAACTTCACATCGTAATCAGAATAAAACAGGCACAGTAATGTCGTATTTCTCTGGCCATATCGGGCAAACAACTTCCAAGTATAAAGTTTGACTTGAACGGGAATACACATAATGGATGTACGACTACAGGTCGCAGACGGATGGTTGGCGACTTATGGAAGTTTGGGTCTGGCAGGGAGTCGAGCACGGGTAGCAGCGCTCGCGAAAAGTGCGAAATCCGGGTTAGTGTTCCGGTCCGGCAGAGATTTTCACTGTCGACATTCCATTCTACAGCTGATGGTTGTCCTTATTCGCAATTGCGAAAGCATTTAATTTGTTTTAATTGAAGGTCGCTTGGCGGGCGTCAGCGGATAAAAAGGATATTGCAGTGTTCAGAAGTACGACGCAATCTAATGTTCGTTTGGACATACTATTTACTTACAGCTCATACAAAATAGATACGTGTTTGAAAGTTTTACTGACCTTCAAAGTAGTCACTAGCATTGCGTATAACCCGTTGCCAGTGATGTGGAAGTCGTAGAATATTCTTAGTAGTGCCAATTGTGTTGACAGTTCGAGCGGCGCGGTCTGTTGCCCGACGAATTTGTAGCAGTTCTGAAGCGTATGCCGTGAAGTGGTTCGTTCAGTTTAGAAATCGAGTTGAACTCACGAGGGCTTAAATCAAGGGAGTGCAGTAGGTGGTATAGCACTTAGCAGGCCCATCATTCAAACAAATCAGTAACAGCTTGCACTGTACGTGCTTAAGCATTGTCCTGCAAAATGATGGTCAGGTCCTGCAGAAAGTGTCAGATACAGATACCGATGTATGGAACTTGGGTTACTGGGTGCTGACATTCGCTGTCAGCCGGTACAGGAAGGAGATGGCGCTGCAGACGCGCTCTCACATGCCCTACGCTGACGGCTACCACCATCTATAAGGAAATTCCGGTTTCATACTTCTACACCTGCTATTCATCTTCACTCTCTAGACAGACATTGGTTATTACATTCTCTACTGCTTCCCCTACTAACAAGGGAACCTCCCCATCGCACCCCCCTCAGATTTAGTTATAAGTTGGCACAGTGGATAGGCCTTGAAAAACTGAACACAGATCAATCGAGAAAACAGGAAGAAGTTGTGTGGAACTATGAAAAAAAAAAAAAGCAAAATATACAAACTGAGTAGTCCATGCGCAAGATAGTCAATATCAAGGAGAGTGTGAGCTTAGGAGCGCCGTGGTCCCGTGGTTAGCGTGAGCAACTGCGGAATGAAAGGTCCTTGATTCAAGTCAGCTCTCGACTGAAAATTTTACTTTCTTTATTTTCGCAAAGTTATGATCTGTCCGTTCGTTCATTGAAGTCTCTGTTCACTGTAATAAGTTTAGTGTCTATGTTTTGCGACCGCACCGCAAAACCGTGCGATTAGTAGACGAAAGGACGTGCCTCTCCAATGGGAACCGAAAACATTTGATCGCAAGGTCATAGGTCAACCGATTCCTCCACATGAAAACACGTCTGATATATTCTATACGACACTGGTGACGGCATGTGCGTCACATGACAGGGATATGTTGTCGACCCACCTGACTTGTACACTTGGCGAATGGGTAAAAAAATTCTTCTACCCTGCCCGATTTATGTTTTCTTGTGGATGTGATAATCACTCCCAAAAAAGTGATGAAAACATAAGAGTTTGTCACATAAACAGCAGCAAATGAATGCAACAGTTTCACAGTCGCACAGTTTTCCCTGTGCTCTGTCAAAACATGTTTTTAACGTTTTCAAATTTTTCCGAGTATAGACCGTCAAATCCTGCGTATGTCCAAGCAAATCTGAACATGTCCTGGAATTTTGGAGAGCGAGGTTGATTATGTGTGTGTGCCTGAACTTTGATAATTGTCTGAAAATAAAAAATTAAACTTTTCACTCGTGGGAAGACTTGAACCAAGGACCTCTCGTTCCACAGCTGCTCACGCTAACCACGGGACCACGGCGCTCCTGCTGTCGCACTACCCTTGATGTTGCTTATCTTGCACATGGACTACTCAGTTTGCATATTTTGCTTATTTTTTTCATAGTTCCACACAACTTCTTCCTGTTTTCTCGATTGATCTGTGTTGAGTTTTTCAAGGCCTATCCACTGTGCCAACTTACAAGTAAATCTGCGGGGGGTGCGATGGGGAGGTTCCCTTGTAAGCAATCTCTGCACCAACAGTCATTTTCAATTTCATTCACATGTTCAAAAGATTTTAAGAAAACGTTTGGTACTGTTAGAAAATGCTCAGTGGTCATTTATTTTAAGATACTTAAATTAATGGAAGAAACATTATTCTGATGTTTTTTGTTTCATTTGTTGCAATTTAGCTCTATAGGATCCAAATCACTGTATATCACAAACATAATCTACTTTAAAAACCGGCTCTGCTTTATTATAACGAACAGTTTCTAAGAACTCGGTTAAAAGCTGGTTTGCTCTGAATACGCTATTAAATTCTGTCCTTTATGCGAGTTGCAGTAGTGAGGGGGGGGGGGAGGAGGCGGGGGCTTTATTTCTTTAACCACTGTAATACACTGCGCTATCCAGAGCAAAAAACTACCAACGGGAACGTCAGAAATCAGTTTTCCTTCTAACCAGTTGTGATTGTCCCTATGAATATATTCGAGATTCTCTTGGGATTTAAATTCCGAATCATAAATTGACTGCTTTCTCAATGAAACCCCCTTACTCCCTCTGCTTGGATAGCAAATACTTCTTTGGCTTGCACTAGTATCAGGCCTTATACGCCGAACTTCATGCTGCCAGCACTTTTTCAGGGTATAATGCGTAACCACCAACGTTTTGTCCGTGAATACCACTGGTGTGTTTGTCCCGTTTTCATTATTTGTGATTGCTCTCAAGTATTCCACACTCTTTGCTACAATGAGGGAACCTTGCGTTCGGATGGTTCTCTTATTTGACATTTTTTTTTTTTTTTAAATCGAACTCCCATCTCTTTCGAAATTTTCCAGAATGTTCTGAAAACGCTTGCTATGGCGTGAATGGGAATTCAGTTTCATCAAAATTTTACTTTGCTGCATTCGATATTTTGTGCGTTTTTACGGAAGATAGTTACTTCATCATAATACTGCGGTACTTCTGACATTTCAAACATTTTTGATATTGTTAACACTGCCACGAAAGTAAGAATTGCTTATGACAGTGGCTGTGCACAATCTTCTTTAACAGTCCATGCAAAATTGTTGCATGAGGTAATAATTATTCGGCGTAGGATTGTTTACAACTTTGAAAGATACACAATAAAATCGGCACTTTGGGGTCAGCCTTTTCAAGTCAGCTGTCCATGAAGCATGTGTCTACCGTGACTTCTTGCGATAATGAGAAGTCTAACTACTAATATACGTGCTTACAGTTCGTAATGCTTACAGATAGAACTAACTGTTCTAAACACTCACGTGTATTGGGTGATGTCTTTTATGGAAGACACATTACTTGGGGGTTTATAGGTAGCTGTGAAGCAGGGCTATTCAGCAACGTCGGTTATATTACTCGTCTGGAAGTGGATGAACAGATGTGTTGTATGAGTCAGTCTTCGCATTCTGGATGAAATGATGCGGATGGTGCTGCTGGATGTCGTCCTGACTTGATGAGCTGTAGTATATTGTTATAGTACTCCGATACATCCCTAGGGTTTTACCCAGAACAGAATCCATCTCACTTTGACCGCTCACTTTATTACTTTGAGTTCAGCGTTTAGGAGTGTGACAGGCCTCATTTGCTGCATCGTCTCGGCGTTTATCTTTAAGTCATTACAACCGCAGGTCCCACTTTCAGTTCTCGGATATTCGGTCAGCACGCCATATGTCATTTGCCAATTTCAGCAATGATGCTCCGATGATGTGCCAAAAATCTTGGTAAAATTCAGTAGAAAGCCTCTCAGGACTCGGTAATTTTCCGCTCGCTGCTTCTTCCGCAAAGGGTGTGAACGAAAAATTATAAACTCAGGAAGCAGGAAACTACACGTAGTTGCACATGAGCATGTGCGGTATGAAAACCTATAGTTATAGAACAATTGACATAAAAATTAACCATTATAAACGAAAATCACAAAATTGTGATTGTTCTACAGTATTAATTTATTCACCGACAGTTTTTGGCTTTCAAGGCCATCCTCAGACTTTAACTGACTATGGTTGTCAAAGAGGTTACAGTACTAGCGCACAAAATTGCCAAAGATCCAAAGATATTACACATGTGATGATGCAAATTTCATCCTTGACTGTTTAATTGTAACGTAATTCAAAATCTCATAGTTGAACGGTAAATAAACGTAAGAAGAGCAACCCAGAAAAATATTAATACGAAGTTCGACATTATTTTGTGTGCAGGTATGTGTGTATGCTGTGTGTGTGTGTGTTTGTGTGTGTTTGTGTGTGTGTGTGTGTGAGAGAGGGAGAGAGAGAGAGAGAGAGAGAGAGACAGACAGACAGACAGGGAAAGAGAGAGCGAGTGTGTGCGCGCTCGCGCGCGCACGCATATGCGCCAAGGAGAGGTAAAAGAGCAGGAGAACAACATTATCGAAGAATTACCCTTAACAGATAAGAAGATGTGCATTTTCACACACACATACACAAACTTTTACGCTTTTGATTCATCACACACACACACACTTTTTTGCGCTTTTGCTTCATAATTATGAAGTTTTGTACCAAGAAGTGACAACAAGATTCAGTTAACATGGAAAACGTAACCGTATTTACATTAGAAGCAGTAAATGAAGGAAAGTCGTCATTGACTGCAGTGCCTATTGTGTGTGAGAGTGTTAGTGCTTCAGTATCTCTCACTACATAATACATCCATAAAAAGTTTAGGTAACATCCAGTATCACGAAACCTATTCCTTCGTCTTGATAGTTGAAAGAGTCGGTTATTTTCTGATTGCTTGTGTCAGAGGTCCTACAGCAGTTCAAAAATAGTAACCTTTCCCAACTGGAATGTTATTACAAGCACTTATTCACAGTCGCGATATCTGCTATTCTGCCTTCTTCAGGTGACAGCGCACTTCGATGTGCCTTAGTGCATAATCGTTTATTCTGAACCTTGTTTACACATTTCATACGCATAAAAAGAAAGGATTCTACGTCATACATATAAAAAGACGTAGCAATTGTGTGGCAACTTGACCTTTTCCTTAAATTTACGGGTAAACTGAGGTGGAATAACATGCAACCTATGTTTAACCACTTTAACAACTGGGTTCGATTTTACAAAGACGTCCACAATCAGATATCGCAACACTTAATCCTTTCATAAACCGAATCACGGTTTACCAAAACAGTTTTTCAATATGATCATAATAAATTTACAACTCATGTTCAGTCAGTTAACATCTGGCACTTCGTGTCTCAGCTACAACAGACAACATTTAAAACTTTCCTCAAAATTATATAATTCTTTAGCAATGGCTTTGAATAGCACAGGTGTTTGACCATTGAACATCTGCCGCTTCTTGGCTCATTTGGCCAGCTAGCCAGCTAACATCAGCCGATTCAGGCCTCAATTAAGATATACCAGATTTAAAAGCTTTTTAAAGCTGAGCAATTCCTGTTAAACAAAACATGATTAATTTTGAACAATTGTTTAGCAAATTAATTAATATAACTGGTAAGACTTCCGTTCTCTTTGGTATTTCTGGTGTCAGGGCTGCAACTGCTAATGGGCCTTACATCATCAAGTCTGGTTTTCGGCTTCCTTGGTCATGAGCCATTGCACATGTAGAAAAATGGTTCAAATGGCTCTGAGCACTATGGGACTCAACTGCTGTGGTCATAAGTCCCCTAGAACTTAGAACTACTTAAACCTAACTAACCTAAGGACATCACACACATCCATGCCCGAGGCAGGATTCGAACCTGCGACCGTAGCAGTCGCACGGTTCCGGACTGCGCGCCTAGAACCGCGAGACCACCGCGGCCGGCGCACATGTAGAATAGGCTGGACATAGTTCCTATCCTAAGCAGCTATAAGTGACTGACCGCAAACACCAATATATGAGGAGTATTCAGTAAGTAATGCAACACTTTTTTTTCTGAAAGCAAGTTCATTTTATTCAGGATTCCAATACACCTTATTATTCCCCCTACTTTGGCTACAAACCCTGGTTTTCAACAGAACCTCCGTTCAACGCGGCACCCTGACGCCATCTTAGTGGGAGGACCTGCATACCCGCGTGGTACCGCTCTACTGGTCGACGTCGTAGCCAACGTCTTGCTACTTCATAACCTGCCTATCATCCACCTATTGTTTCTCGACAAGGACATCCTTCATTGGGCCAGACAGACGGAAGTCGGAAGGTGCTAGATTTGAACTGTAGGATAGATGAGAAAAATTAAGTTTCGTGAGCTCCTATGGTGCACAGAACCATCAACAGAGACGTCCAGTTGAGCAGCGAGGTGTTTGATTGTGAACTGTCGATCACCTCGAATGAGAGGGTCCGCACGTTCCAACATTCCAGGTGTCACAGTTGTGTGTGGTTGGCGGGCACGCTTCAGATCGGACAGGTTTGCACGACCTTGTTGCGATGAAGTCATTCGCTTCGCCCATCGACTCATCGTGCTTTTGTTCACTTCTTGTCTCCTTAGCCATTTGGCAAGCCCCTATGAATATCTGACATGCTTTTTTTTGCCAAAGAAATTCAACGGCAGCTCTCTGCTTGGAATGCATCTCTTTACAAACGTCATTTTGAAGGCTACGTATACCTATCAGAACTTCATGAAACTATAGGTGCTGAAGCGGGAATATTACACGAAGTCCCACAATAAATTGCCTATTTTCAAAGGAAATTGGCCACTAAAACAATGTGTTGCAGTACTTATTGAACACTCCTCTTATATGGTTGTCTGTTTCTTCGGTCACGTCCAAAAGACCAGACCCGATCGTTGATCCTGCAGCCTTTATTTGACAATTAATCAGTGTCATAGCGACACTAGCTGCTAGAGGGCTCTTAAATCAGTCCATGGGGAAAATTGAAATTTTGTGCTGGATCAGGACTTCCACCCTGATGTTTCCGTTTGTCGCGAATGGCCGCCTTGACAACCTAGGCTATCGGAACACGTTCTCCGACCGACCCAAATTCCCAACTTGTCCAGACAATACTGGCCTAGTGCCCATACCCATTACTCTCACTACCCACAGTGATCCCTGATTCCCGTACGAGTTCGGCTTGCTTGTGCATATGCACTGCAAGGTTCACGGGCCGTCTCACCATAAATGGCAAGAGGGCCAGTGAACCTTGCAGTGCATATGCATATATCTTCAGACATTTCGGACAGGGTGGCCAATGAACCTTTCAGTGCATGTGCACAAATAAGCCCAGCTCCTACGGGAATCAGGGATCGATTTGAGCAGTGAGGGTAATGCGCAGCAGTATGTCAACAGTGTCTGGACAAGCTGGGAATTTGGGTAGGTCAGGGACAACATCTGGATAGTCGAGGTGGTAAGGCACCAGTTCACGAGAAATGGAAAAATCCGGGTCCGAATGCCAGTCCAGCACAAATTTTCAACTTTCTCCATGGATTGACTTCAGTACCCACTAGCAGCTAATGTCCTTATTCTTTTGATTAATTGTAATGTACTGTATAGCATCTGCTGCTACGTGGCTACATTACAAAGTTGTGCATTGGCGAAAACGACCTTTCTGCCTGTAAAATTCTGCAGTCTGTTGCACACGATACGGCCACCATTTCATATGCCACAATTATAGCAATCGTGGGCACCTGCCCCAACTGACCGCCAAGAACCACTACATCTGGCCCTTCCGACCAGCCTTATATCCCGAGTCGAACTGAGACAAACGAATAGCTCGACATTCATCCTTTACATAGTGCTTATTTAAGGTATGAGAGTGCCATCTTGGCACATAAATCACATAATAATTCCTATTGAATTGCATGATAGCTAATGAGAAGTCATATTTTTTTCTGAACTACTAGGGTGAATTTTAGAACAATTTATACACAAATCTAGGCATTTTAGTGTAGAAAAATGTATTTTGATTGTGCATATCATATTTCCGTCAACTTTTGCCAAAAATTCATATGCCATTTTCTCGTATCTTACGGGACACACGAATAAGAAAATGAATATGTTTCTCACGAGACAATATTTAACGTGCTATTATGAAAAATAAACAGATAAATTAGTATACAGCTTTATTCTCAGGACTGTAGCAGAAAATCGGTGTACCACAACAGTCGTTTCGCGAACATAAAACATTGTTGCGTAGAGTCGACAATACCCTCTCAGAGCCACCAAAGGCGGCTTCTGCCGTAATAATCATCGCAGTCGCACTGATGTTCCCAACAACCAGTTTGAATACAGCCTTTACCTTGTTCAACATGCCTAAAGCAAAGTGCTCCGACAGCCTGAAGTTCTACATCTACATTCATACTCCACAAGCCACCCAACGGTGTGTGGCGGAGGGCACTTTACGTGCCACTGTCATTACCTCCCTTTCCTGTTCCAGTCGCGTATGGTTCGCGGGAAGAACGACTGTCTGAAAGCCTCCGTGCGCGCTCTAATCTCTCTAATTTTACATTCGTGATCTCCTCGGGAGGTATAAGTAGGGGGAAGCAATATACTCGATACCTCATCCAGAAACGCACCCTCTCGAAACCTGGCGAGCAAGCTACACCGCGATGCAGAGCGCCTCTCTTCCAGAGTCTGCCACTTGAGTTTGCTAAACATCTCCGTAACGCTATCACGGTTACCAAATAACCCTGTGACGAAACGCGCCGCTCTTCTTTGGATCTTCTCTATCTCCTCCGTCAACCCGATCTGGTACGGATCCCACACTGATGAGCAATACTCAAGTATAGGTCGAACGAGTGTTTTGTAAGCCACCTCCTTTGTTGATGGACTACATTTTCTAAGCACTCTTCCAATGAATCTCAACCTGGCACCCGCCTTACCAACAATTAATTTTATATGATCATTCCACTTCAAATCGTTCCGCACGCATACTCCCAGATATTTTACAGAGGTAACTGCTACCAGTGTTTGTTCCGCTATCATATAATCATACAATAAAGGATCCTTCTTTCTATGTATTCGCAATACATTACATTTGTCTATGTTACGGGACAGTTGCCACTCCCTGCACCAAGTGCCTATCCGCTGCAGATCTTCCTGCATTTCGCTACAATTTTCTAATGCTGCAACTTCTCTGTATACTACAGCATCATCCGCGAAAAGCCGCATGGAACTTCCGACACTGTCTACTAGGTCATTTATATATATTGTGAAAAGCAATGGTCCCATAACACTCCCCTGTGGCACGCCAGAGGTTACTTTAACGTCTGTAGATGTCTCTCCATTGATAACAACATGCTGTGTTCTGTTTGCTAAAAACTCTTCAATCCAGCCACACAGCTGGTCTGATATTCCGTAGGCTCTTACTTTGTTTATCAGGCGACAGTGCGGAACTGTATCGAACGCCTTCCGGAAGTCAAGAAAAATAGCATCTACCTGGGAGCCTGTATCTAATATTTTCTGGGTCTCATGAACAAATAACGCGAGTTGGGTCTCACACGATCGCTGTTTCCGGAATCCATGTTGATTCCTACATAGTAGATTCTGGGTTTCCAAAAACGACATGATACTCGAGCAAAAAACATGTTCTAAAATTCTACAACAGATCGACGTCAGAGATATAGGTCTATAGTTTTGCGCATCTGCTCGACGACCCTTCTTGAAGACTGGGACTACCTGTGCTCTTTTCCAATCATTTGGAACCCTCCGTTCCTCTAGAGACTTGCGGTACACGGCTGTTAGAAGGGGGGCAAGTTCTTTCGCGTACTCTGTATAGAATCGAATTGGTATCCCGTCAGGTCCAGTGGACTTTCCTCTGTTGAGTGATTCCAGTTGCTTTTCTATTCCTTGGACACTTATTTCGATGTCAGCCATTTTTTCGTTTGTGCGAGGATATGTTCGAGAATTTGGCGAGAAGTTCTTTGGTACTGATGGGAAAATATTATTCTGTAAACTGTGTGAAGTTAGTGTAGAAAAGCGCTTTAATGTGCAACAACACTGTAATACCGCTAAACACAGCAGCTGTGTGAAACGAAGTGCTGAAAATAACAGCAGGCAAACGCTGTTATTTGAACAGACAGGTCAATCGTCAACCGTGCAATCATTCTGCGAGGATTTGTGTGAGATGCTCGTGTCCTGCAACATCTCATTGGAAACGCTGAAGAATCCACGCTTCAGACGGTTCTTGGAGAAGTACACATCCACTTCCAGATTAATCTACACTGAGAAACAACTGTTTATCCGTATGCTACAATGATGTGTTCAACAAAATACGAATTACTATTGCTGAGCAAAAGATCTGGCTGTCGATAGATGAAACTACGGATATTAGTGGGCGGTATATTGCAAATGTTGTTGTTGGTGCTCTAAAAGTTGATGGCCCTGGAGATATGTTCCTACTAACGTGTGAAGCTCTCGATAGAGTAAACAATTCGACGATTGCTATTTTGTTTGACAACTCTCTGAAGCTACTGTGGCCGAATGGTGTGAAAAGAGACAACGGTTTGCTGCTTGTAACAGATGGTGCTTCATATATATGGCTAAAGCAGCCAAAGGGCTTCAGATTCTCTACCCAAGTATGGTGTACGCCACTTGCCTTGCAGATGCGTTGCACAGAGTTGCCGAAGAGGCGCGATCAAATTACCCTGATGTGGACAAATTAATTTCCTGTGGCAAGAAAATCTATGTGAAGGCTCCGCTACGTGTGCAGTAATTCAAGGAACAAGCACCTTCAACGCCCCTCCCACCTAAGCCTGTTCTTACACGATGGGGTTCTTGGCTTAATGCTGCTGAGAATTACTGCACCAACTACACCCAAATAAATACAATCTTCTGTGAGCTCGATAGCGATGAATCAAGTGATATCAAAATTGTAAAAGAAGTTTTTACAGATACATTGTCTCGAAAGTTGGCATACATCAACGCCAATTTTTCAATGATAACAAAAGCCATCAAACGACTGGAAGCTGTTGGCACTCAGCTATGTGAGGTCCTGAGTATTGTGCAACATGTACAGAGTGAGTTGGGACGAGCTTGTGGTCCTGTGGCTGACAAAGTGAAAACCAAATTGTAAAGTGTTCTCCAACGGAATCCTGGATATTCTACACTGTGTAAAATTAGTGACAGTCTTTCAGGGAATGCCGCAACATTTGAAGATACTGAAACAAATCTGAACTCCAGTGACCTGGCTGCCTTCAAATACGCTCCAGTGACTTCTTGTGAAGTGGAGAGGAGCTTTTCCAGGTACAAAACTATCCTCAGCGACAACCGTAGATCTTTGACAATGGAAAACCTGAAGATACACCTTGTGATCCAGTGCAACTTTGCAGATACTGAAGATTGACATACAGTATTAAATAATGTGAAACGCTTTAGATACTATGTGGAAATAAAAAAATTGTTTTACTGTTTCGATAGATGATCTTTTCACTGTAGTTTGTGTTCAGAAAATAAAACATTCAGACATTCAAAAAATAGGTGCAGATTAGCCAAAATCCTACAGAAAGAAAGAACTATACTTACAATATTTTGAGAAGTGATTTTTGTATTATTTTATGGTGAATAAAAAATTAAATAAACAAACAAGAATGCTCTAAATTAACTTCTATTAGGTCATATTTTATTTTTTAAGGTCATATTTATGTAAGTTTTAGGTCATAAATGCTTGAATATTTCACTGTTTCTTTAGGTAATTAAAATCCGGGCCCTAATGATAGCATTCTCTAATTTCCACTAGTGTGCATCCAGTGCTATCTTTGACAAAGTTTGGCAAATGTCAGAGCGGTGCTTCGTGGTGTAACACTTCCCGCCTCCGTCAGTGCAGATGATAAATCTTTTCGGTATTCTTTGAGGGTGGAGTGCGTGTGTCCCCACGGTGGGCGGGCTGGGCCTTGACATGCTGGTGGGTGGCGGACCGCAGGATCGCAGAGGCGGCCGGCATGCAGCAAATGCACTGGCCGAGGGCTGGCGGCTCGCGGGCTGCCGCTTTGTCGCACTCGCCGCCGCGTGCCACGGCTGCAGTGCGGCCGCCGGCCGGCAGCCGGGACGCTGGGTCAATGATCCGCCGCCGCCACACTGGGTCGCCTTTAAAGGGGAGCCAGCAGCGCCGGCAATCAATAACGGGGCGCGCCACAGCACAGGCATGCCGCGCGCCCGGGGCGAGGGCTCGAGCCGCCCTGATGATGGTGTCGCCGAATGCTGCAGAAACGTCCTGTGTAACACAGAGCAACATTGTTTCGCTAAACTTGGGACCAAAGTAGTAAGAAGGATCATTCACAGTGTGAGCTGGTGACAAATCGACCCAGCTGCTGCTCTGTACGTTTGTCCCTTAAGATGGTGCTGCAGACTGCTGTGGAAACGATTCTCCTCAGAAATCGACGGGGAAACTCAAGTTGATTGCGCATTTCTAGATTTCCGAAAAGCTTTTGACACCGTTCCTCACAAGCGACTTCTAATCAAGCTGCGGGCCTATGGGGTATCGTCTCAGTTGTGCGACTGGATTCGTGATTTCCTGTCAGGAAGGTCGCATTTCATAGTAATAGACGGCAAATCATCGAGTAAAACTGAAGTGATATCAGGTGTTCCCCAGGGACGCGTCCTGGGACGCTAAATAACGAAAAGTGCGAGGTGATCCACATGAGTTCCAAAATAAATCCGTTGGAATTCGATTACTCGATAAATAGTACAATTCTCAAGGCTGTCAATTCAACTAAGTACCTGGGTATTAAAATTACGAACAACTTCAGTTGGAAAGACCACATAGATAATATTGTGGGGAAGGCGAGCCAAAGGTTGCGTTTCATTGGCAGGACACTTAGAAGATGCAACAAGTCCACTAAAGAGACAGCTTACACTACACTCGTTCGTCCTCTGTTAGAATATTGCTGCGCGGTGTGAGATCCTTACCAGGTGGGATTGACGGAGGACATCGAAAGGTTGCAAAAAAGGGCAGCTCGTTTTGTATTATCACGTAATGGGGAGAGAGTGTGGCAGATATGATACGCGAGTTTTTCGTCGCGGCGAGACCTATTTGCGAAATTTCAGTCACCAACTTTCTCTTCCGAATGCGAAAATATTTTGTTGAGCCCAACCTACATAGGTAGGAATGGTCATCAAAACAAAATAAGAGAAATCAGAGCTCTAACAGAAAGGTTTAGGTGTTCGTTCTTCCCGCGCGCTGTTCGGGAGTGGAATGGTAGGGAGACAGTATGATTGTGGTTCGATGAACCCTCTACCAAGCACTTAAATGTGAATTGCAGAGTAATCATATAGATGTAGATGTAGATGTAGAAATCAGTGGAACTGAGAGCAACTCACTCTCGCTAAAGAACTTTACCCATTGCACCCAAGAAATAAGAAATGTGTGAGCTAGGGAAGGTCAGGCACTGCTGCCACTCTACACATTCACCCCTAATAATGATTTCACTGATTGTTGGCGAAACGGCTGTCAAAGGAAATAGGTAAAACTAAGAGCAGCTCACTTTCGCTAAAGACCTTTACTCCTTGGGCCGAAGAAGTAAGAAGGAAGAATCATAGTGTCAGCGAGGGCTCAGCCGACGCTGCGTGCCACTCCTTGTGGTTGCCCCTGATGATAGTTAACTGACTGCTGTAGAAACGTAACTGAAAGCTGAAGACCTTTACACGTGGGACCAAAGTAATAAGAAAGATGATTCATAGTGTGAGGTGGTGCAGGGCCACTTCTGCTGCTGCTCTGCATGTTCGTCCCCGATAATAGTGCCGCGGATTGTTGTCGCGACGAGCCTTTCAGAGGTCAGTGAAACAGAGCTACACGCTTTCACTAAAGATCTTCACACATTGGACCGATGAAGTAGGTAGCGTGTGAACCAGGCTAGGTGCGACACTGATGCTACTCTGTGCGTTCGCCCTTGATGATGATTTCCCTGAATGTTGTAGAAACGGCTCTCAACAGAAATAAGTAAATCTGGGAGCAACTCTTTTTCGCAAAAGACCTTTACCCAATGGACGAAATAAGTAAGAACGAAGATTCCTTGTGTGAGCAAGGGCTGGGCCATGTTTTAACTGATTGCTGTAGAGACGTCTTTCAGCTGACGTCAGCGTATCTGGCACCAACATGATTTCGCTATCACACGCGGAATCAAAGTAGTACGAAGTATTATTCATGGTGTGAGCTGACTGTGAGGCTGGTCCCGGCGGAAGTTCGAGTCCTCCCTCGGGCATGGGTATGTGTAGAAACGACTCTCCTCAGAGGTCGGAGTACTGCGAGCAACGCGCTTTACCCTCTGGACCGGAAATGTACGAAACATAACTCATAGTGTGAGCTGGGACCGGGCTCGCGATGCTTGCGCTCTGTACATTCGCCCCTGATGATGGTGTCACTGACATGCAGTTGAAACGCTTCAAGAGAGATGAGTAAAATTGAGACCAACACACTTTCGCTATTGCAAAGGTGACTCAAAGTCGTAATTAGAGGGGTGCGGCCATTATAATCACGTTGATGAAAATGGCTTTAAAACAGAATGTTGGTCGCAAAGTAATAGTCACAGGATGTTTCTGGACCTATTTATTATTCAGTATGCGTTTCGAAATGCCTACCTTCAGATGAATGGCTCTAAGCACTATGGGACTTAACATCTGAGGTCATCAGTCCTCTAGACTTAGAACTACCTAAACCTAACTAACCTAAGGATATCACACACATCCATGCCCGAGGCAAGATTCGAACCTGGGACCGTAGCAGCAGCACGGTTCCCGACTGAAGCGCCTAGAACCGCTCGGCCACAGCGGCCGGCCCTTCAGATGACCTCGTGACAAATTGGTAACAAAGTTTTTTGTTTTAGAAACTTGCAAATTTTCAAACTGTCTTAAAAGAAGATTTATGCAACATCACGTCTGAATAACACAGACATTTAAAACAAAATACATACTTGTATGAATGCATGGTTTCGCAGCGATATGAATCAATAAAATTTTCTCGGTCTTCCAGCCGCGTCAAGTGGTTAAAATCCCACGAGCTTTCGACCGAGCTCTCCCCGGTCATTGTCAAGTGGTAAGACTGACTGCTGTGTCGCCGTGCCGGCCGCGGTGGTCTCGCGGTTCTAGGCGCGCAGTCCGGATCCGTGCGACTGCTACGGTCGCAGGTTCGAATCCTGCCTTGGGCATGGATGTGTGTGATGTCCTTAGGTTAGTTAGGTTTAAGTAGTTCTAAGTTCTAGGGGACTAATGACCACAGCAGTTGAGTCCCATAGTGCTCAGAACCATTTGAACCATTTTTTTTGTGTCGCCGTGGCCGCGTCGTTATATAGCCGCACTGCTGGCTATGACGTCACTGGTGCTCTCTTCCTCGCTATATATGGTAATATTTTCATCCCGCGTCCGTCGCGCCCGTTTTAACATCGCGATAGCCGGGTCCCAGGCTGTGCTGAGCTGCAAACCGCCGTCCTTGGTGTTTTCAGAGGTTTTTATTTCAATGGCTTCTTTTATGACTCCATCCCAAAATCCCTTCGTCTTCATAACGACAGATGTTCCGTCGAATAGAATTCGATGTCCATTTTCTAAGGCGTGTTCTGCCACGGCTGATTTTTCTGGATAGGGTAGGCGTAAGCACCTCTCGTGTTCCGTCCGGCGTTGCTCCACAGTGCGTACTGTTTGGCCGACGTAGTAACAGCCACACTGACATGGTATCTTGTACACTCCAGGCGTTCTGAGCCCTAGATCGTCCTTCACAGGCCTCATGAGCTGACGAATTTTTGCTGGGGGTCTGAACGCCGATGACATGTTATATCTCTTCAGTAGCTGACTAATCTTTCCCGACACTGTACCACACAAAGGCAAAAACACAAGTTTCTTGCTTTCGTCTTCGGTGGTCTTCTCTTCTCTGTTGGTACGTTTCTTGCGTGTGACACCTGTCCGTGGCTGTACCCGTTTTCCCCGAACACTTTTCGGAGGTGGCTCAGTTCTAGTGGCAGACTTTCTGCGTCTGAGACGACTTTAGCACGATGGAAGAGGGTATTCAGAACGCCACGAAACCTCGTGGGATTTTAACCACCTGACGCGGCTGGAAGCCCGAGAAAATTTGATTAAAATAAATACAGTTTAATACAAAATTAGTATACGACTTCAACAATAATGTCAATTAATGTCGAAAGAAACAAAGTTTACTAGTCCACTCAGCAAATAACTATGATCTGAAACGAGTGTTGCCTGCAGTCGAGTGATGTGGGTGGCAGATAATACCACATAAGAGAGCTTTCGTTAAAGACATTTACTCACTGGATCGAAGAAGTAGGAACTGTGTGAGGTACGGTAGGTCCGGAACTCCTGCCATTCTGTTTGTTTCCCCCGATTATTTCGCTGGTTGCTGTAGAAACCGCTGTCAGCGGAGATGAGTAAAACTGAGGAAAATACACTTCTGCTAAAGAAATGTACCCGTTGGAAAAAGTAGGAAGGAAAAATGCCAGTGTGAGCCAGAGCTGGGCCGGCGCTGTGCGCCACTCTTTGCGATCGGCCCTGACGATGGTGTAAAGGACTGCTGTAGAAACGTCTTTCAGCGGAGGTCAATGTAACTGATAGCAAAATGGTTTCGTTAAAGACCATTACACGTGGGGTCAAAGAAGTAAGAAGGATCATTTATAGTGAGAGCTAGTGCCCGGTCGACAAAGCTGCTATTCCGTGCGTTCGCCGCTGATGGTGATGCTCAAAAAGACTGATGTAGGGACGATACAGCTCAAAAAGAATTGAAACTGAGAGCAACACGCTTTCACTAAAGATCTTTGCCCGGCAGACCGACTAAGTAGGAAAGAAGTCTCATAGAGTGAGCTGGGGAAGGCCTGCACTACTGCAGCTCTGTATTTTCGCCCCCGATGATGGTGTTGCCGATTGTTAGAGAGATGTCTCCCAACAGAGATGAGTAAAATTGAGAGCAATACACTTTCTCTAAACATCTTCACCCAATGGTCCGAAGAAGTAGAAAGTGTGTGAGCTAAATTGGTCAGGCACTGCTGTCACTCTACAGTGTTTTCATTTAACTGAAGACATTGAAATATATCGAAGACTACACATCGGCTAAAAAATTGCGTTGTCGACCCCCCACCCCATCCCATTCCCTTTGTGGGTGGCGGGGCCAAACTTTGAAATCTTTAATGAAAACCCCTGTTTTTTTTTATCGCGGGTTACGATTCTACTGCAAAATCTACGTACGTTTTGTTTGAAGCATTTTCTTCGTTTCGCTACAGATTCCGCTGTAATCGGAGGAATTGAAATGGCTAGACAATCGTAATTTACGACATGCTACTCAATGGCCCATGAATATCCAGTGACTTATGGGACCCCGCCTCCACGCTGTGAGGGTAGTAAAGGCCAGTATTTCATAACTTCATAACCTCATTCGCAACGTTGTAATCCTCCAACATATCGAACAGGGGACTACTCGACGCGCCACTGTGACAGTGGCTCGAGGTGAACGCTACACTAATTTTCCAATCAGAGTAAGTGTTCAAACGTAGTACCTCCATCTTCAACACTTAGTCATCTGTTTCTCAGATGACCGTACACGGGACAAAAGCATATCGGCGGGAATGTCAGCACAGCCGCATATGATGCGGTTGACCGTGTCTTCACGGCCTGTTGGCACTTGCTGGTACATCTTATTTTTTTAAATATCCCCACAAAAAGAAATCCAGAGACGTCGTGAGCTAGCGGACCAATTAATAGGGCCACGTCTGCCGATCCACTGACCAGTGTAAACATGGTCGAAAACCTTCCATCCTTCATTTGCTTAATATGCTGGGCAACCTTCATGCTGAAGCCACATACATTGCCGAGCGTCCAGGGCAATATCCTGCAGCAGTACCGGTAGCTCCTGTACCAAAAATGTTCGATATTTGCGTTCATTCAATGTGCCGTCGATAAAATACGGACCACCGAGTTTGTTCCCTACGACGTCACACCATACATTTTCGTAACCAACACTCCAGTAATGCATGCTATACCAGTGAACGGTACCATGATTTGTCAACATAGACTCATCGGAAAGTGGTGCCTCGGCGAAGAATGTGAGGGTCGTTTGCAAGTTTTGACGTGCTCACCCACAAAATCCTGCCCGTTATGGAAAACTGCGACATGAAATTCTTGATGCAGTGACACTTGGTATGGATGATACTTTCAACGATACAGTAGTATTATGACATACCGGAATCGCGGGGTGATTTCCGGGCTCTTATCCGCGGGTTGTTTTGCACTGCTACTACTGCAGCTATTTCATTAGCTTCTCCTGTAACACGTTTGCTTCGTTTTATTTTGCAGGTCTGTACGCTGCCGTCAGTCATGAAGGAGTTCACAACCTTATAAAAGAACGAACGAGAGCGAGCTTTCTCTTGAAAACGCTCGACATACAAAAGGCAACAGTAGCCTCAACTTTTCTCATACATTCTCCGTAAATCACGATCATTTCAATTTTTTCTTCTGTGGTTGCAACATTCATAGTCCACTTGCAAGTTTGTTCTGCAGATGATAGGTAGGTGTGCAGGCAGTAAACACTGCGCAAGTATTGAAATGTTTAGAGCCGTTATTTGTTGTACGTCTGCACGATACGTGAGCTCCTCTCACAATGTACTGCATGTTGTGATACGTCGTAGTTCGCTTCACGTCCACGGTGGCGCGTCGAGTGGTCTCCTGTACGATATGTCGGAAGAATAAAATGTTGCGAATGGGATTTCCGATTAGCAATTATGAAATACTGGTCTGTCCTACCGTCCCGGCATGGAGGTGAGGTCCCGCGTTCCTTTTGATAGTCAAGGGCCATTGAGTAGTACGTCGTAAATTACTATTTTGTACTAATTTATATTCCTCCTATTACAGCGAAATCTGTGGCGAAAACCTACGTAGATTTTGACGTAGAACCTTAATCTGCAATAAAAAACGGGGTTTCCCATTGTAGATTTCAATGTTGCCCCCGCCACTCACGCACGAGATGGGTTGGTGGTCGAGTGTGGTACCATTGGATGTTCCCCTGCGAGACAAACAAATTGTAATTATAACTTTCTTTGATCCGATGTATAGCTTTCGAGATATTTCATTGCCTTCAGTTAAAATGAACGCCCGTAATACATTCGCGCCTAATGATGATTTTGCTGATTGCTGTCGAAATGGCTCTCAAGGGAGGTGAGTACAACAGAGCAGCAGACTTTCTTCTTAAGACCTTTACCTGTTGAACCGAATAAGCACGAAGGAAGATGCAAGCTAGGGCTGAGACGGCAGTATTACCACTCTTTGTGTTCGCTCTGATGATTGTGTCGTTGTTTTCTGTAGAAACGTCTCTCAACGGAAATCAGTAAAACAGAGAGCAATACGTTTTCCCTACACTACTTTCCTCTTGGATCGTAAAGCAGGAAGAAAGATCTGGAGTACAATGTTCCATCGATGTTGAAATCATTAGATGTCGTAGCATCTATCAAACAGATAACTGCACTTTGTTCTTAACGGAGCGAAATCTTCAGACGTAACTGTATCTTCTCGGGTACCCTAAGGGGGTATTAGGGTACCATTGTTTACCATATAATCGTCGGGTAAGATAATTAAAAGTGAAAACTGACACTGGGTAGTGTATACGATAGTAAGAGAAGAAATACGTTCCCGTAAAGATAGCTCCTGTATTGTATATAAATGCATGATCGACAACTCATTTAACAGGTAAGAGTGTACGTTAAATCACAACAGGCAATGTACTGAAATAATACTGCCATTTTTGTTAAGCTATGCCAAATGGGGAATTTGAAACCCATTGGATGAGTACTTCTTCGAAAAGTTAACATTTCAACCACATTTGCAGTGACTAGGACAGTATTTCATTCTCAATCAGTAGGTGCTGCTGCTGAGTAGCCTACATATTCGCGGCTTTAGTACAAACGACCATTTGCGGACGGATGTATTTGCTTCATCCTTGTCAGCTTTTCTGTGTGTGAACGACGTTATGGGTAACTTCGGAAACTCCACGGAGCTGTTCGTCAATGGTGCTGTTGTATATAGAGATGTCGCAACTGCAGAATGTTGTAGCGAAAGACAGGAAGACCTGGAAAAGATCAGCGCTTGGTGCAGGAATTGGGCGATGACCCTAAGCATAAACAAATGTATCGTATTCCGCAAAACAGACGAAAGGACCTGTTTTTTGTTTGATTACATAATCGATGAATAACGTATACGTTGAATATCTGGGAGTAGGTGTCACGTACATTTTAAAGTAGAACGATCACATAAAAGTAATGTCCGAAAGAATACGCATAAAGTGATTCTCCTCGATGAACAATGAATTCACCACTTTAACTGCGGATGCACAATTACGTCCGACCTGCTGCAGGAATCTCAAAAGAAGCGAGCATGGAGAACGACAGGGACTGCGTATAGGTGGCGGTAGGTACGACTTTGGATCGGCTGGAAGGCGTGCCGAAACAATCATCGCGATTTTGATAAACGCTGTATCCGGATGACGCAATGGTTAATGCAGCTGCCTAGTAACCAGGAGATCCCGGTTTCGAATCCTGGACCAGCACACATATTCACTTATCGCCGCTTATTAAGCATGGAAATACTGATGCAGCAGACATGAATAGTTCCTTCCGTTTCCTTTCCTTTCCTTTCTCCCCATTCCACCTCCAATTTACATAGAAACAGTGGAACCTACAACTGTGGACAAAGGGAAGTAAGGTGAAAGGTTAGGGCCCGTGTACCATCATGTGTCATTTCCTGTTACTACCTTGTTGACGTAATACCTCTGAAACAGCCAACCTTTGGCAGTCACAATTTCATTTATTTACAACACAGACTGAGTAAGATATCAAATCTCAATAAGAGGGTAATGAAAACAGCTAGGCCTTGACTAATAAGGGTTTCAGCTAACCCAAATTATGAAACAGCTCTTAATTTAATTAAGAATAGAACAGATAGGCCTTTTGATGTAAGGAAATATGATTATTATTAAGCAACTGACTGAGAAGGGGAAGCAACATATACTTGCCTGACTCCCTTTCCCGTTTAGAAAGTGCCGCGTACCATTGTGAAACAACGAGGCTTTGTTCGAGCGATATACGATTCTAGAAGTGAAGTTTGCTAAGAAATTCCCGGACGTCACCCGCACTGAAAATGTACCTAAGGGCAAGATTACAACAGAGTTTGAAAAATATTACAAGGGGGGGGGGGATTAAAGTAGTATGTTAACATCGGCCTCGACTGTTCTGTCCACACAATGACACGTCGGACACGGTTGGATCTGTGAAGAAAAAAAAACTTGGCACATAGAAAGTAAACGATTAAGGTTTTCTAACAACTAAAGCAAACACAAATTTAGAGTAATTGACACTATAATTACGAGCTTGGATTTGAAACACATGTAACATGTTAACACTTACGTCAATAACAAAGACAGGGCCTGAGTGGTTTGTTATGTCCATAAAAGTTTATAAATCACGTAGAAATGTCCATTCATTAACACTCCGTGTTTTTCACACATACTAGTCTCACATGCAACAAAATAACAGTATTTCTCAATATACTTAAACAAATTACAAATCTTATAATGACGCCTATGTAATGGTGCGTCCGTATTATACAGGAGATAAAAAGAGAGTGATGTCGTCCGCCAGTGGACGATGGGTTGGGCGCTTGTTTTTTGTAATATTCAAATGTCTTCAGAGTCTGTCTTTAAAATGCGCGTTGAATTAGTCTATTGTTTCTCAGGCGCATCAGTGGCGCTGGATTCATTTCTCCTTGCAAATCGTCTAAATCTGTCATTACAACGCGTAGTTAAAAATTATACATTGGCAAATAAATGGCTCGTGGACTCTTTCAGTACCGGTACTCAAATCTGTGTATTATGTGACGAGATGTGGCAGTGTGAAAATCCATCTCATCGCCTCCCGTGTGGAGAACGAGAACTGCTACTGGATTCTCGTGATCCACACGTAATTCCAGCGATGCTGTAGTTGCACACAGTACATGCATTCACGTAAATTGTCAAAATCACCCTCTTAAATTAATTATTAAATATCAATAATATTTATCAAATAACTGCATAGGAAGTGTTTATGCCTTAAACTAAAAGTCCATTGTTTTCGCACTAGTATGCTGCAGTTCATTGTGGTCGGTACCACGGTCATTTCTGTTCGTCTGTCAATGGACAGGCAGTGACCTTCATTCTTTGAAAAATAATTGTACAACACATTGGTCTAGCTTTCATATTCTTAAATTAAATAAATTCACGCCGACCGGAGTGGCCATGCGGTTCTAGGCGCTAAAGTCTGAAGCCGAGCGACCGCTACGGTCGCAGGTTCGAATCCTGCCTCGGGCATGGATGTGTGTGATGTCCTTAAGTTAGTTAGGTTTAAGTAGTTCGAAGTTCTAGGGGACTGATGACCTTAGAAGTTAAGTGGCATAGTGCTCAAAGCCATTTGAACCATTTAAATAAATTCAGTCCTGCTGAAACGAGAGAAACTTATAATCTAACATGAAAATCGAAGGTAAATGGCTTATACACTAATCATTGTTGTACATCTGCACGATGTTTTAGTTAGTTCAGGTTTTTTTTCTCTTTTGTAGCGTTTTATGTGTGAGTTGCACGTCATTTTGCTTATTACCTAAATTCACACTAATAAACTTTCATGTTGCACCGAACACAAAACACTTTGACGTTCTTCGCTGTGGGTTGTCGATGGTAGTTTGTGTTCTTGTCTCACCGCATCTTGACATGGTTAGGTGGGCAAGACAAGGACGTTGCGAAGCTGGAGTCTCATTATGTTAAATCTCCGTCCATGTAGATAAAGTTCCGTGACGTGTGTTCGTTTTGGTGCATTCTTTTTCATGAAACAATAAAGAAAACCTAAGTTAGGTTCTGCTTAACACTAAGCTTACAGCACTAATAGGGTAAGGGATAAGGATGTGAACATCAGATTTACAAAGCTAGCGTGAGTACTCGCTCACTTCATTTATACGCTGTTCAGTAATATCTTATTTTCGCTCCGAAATGACTATACCACTGTCCGTGCTTAGTGTACACTCGGTACTTGACATAATTCTTTAGTTTTATTGTTATACATGTCTCTATATTCGGGGAAATGTCCATGTACATATTTTGAATTGCTGCTGGGCACGCGGAAATATTATTATTATTATTATTAAGCATGAGAGCCTTCAATAATAACAGCTCCAGTTAAGTAAAATTAACAAATAGAAAACACGCAGACCTAAAAAATATCAACTTCAGTTAAGCAAAATTACCAAAAGCGGAAGGCCTTCAAAAACAACTGCTTCAGTTAAGTAAAATTACTAAATAGAAAACAGGCAGGCCTTCACTAATAACAGTTAAGACCTCAAAATCCAAAGTTAACAGAAGCTGAAACTTGCCGGTTCCAAAGCGGGACGGACTTCAGTACAGCGAAACTGGCTTCAATTCTCTCAACGGTGTGCCACGACCCAGAGCTGGCTGGCCAGGCTACGTACGAAGACGGCACTCGAAGTCAGCCACGGGTTCAAATCGGCCCACAAGTACAGGGTGTGGTAGATAAGTAATGAGACTCAGTCTAGAAAAACAAATTTATTGATCCAATTTGTACAAAACGTTAATATTCTTCAAAGTACTCGCCTTGGGCGTCGACACAACGTTGTCAGCGCGTTTTCCAAGCTTCATAGGCCCCACTGTAGTCCGTTTGAGTTATCCCAGTTAGTGCCTTCGTGACAGCACGTTGGATGTTCGGAATATCGTCGAAACGATGACCCTTCAGGCATCTTTTGACCTTCGGAAATAGGAAGAAATCAGGAGGACTCAAGTTAGGGCTGTATGGTGGCTGTGGCAAAACTTAAACTCCAATTCGGGTCAAGTAGGAGGTCATGAGGAACGCTGTGTGCGCCGGAGCGTTGTCGTGGTGGAGACGCCAGCGTTGAGCAAGGTCCTGTCGCTTCCGTTTGACGGCTCTGTGCAATCGCTGAAGGACTTATTTCTAGAATTCGGCATTGACAGTCTTCCCCTGAGGGACAAACTCTTTGTGAATTAACCCCCGCTTGCCGAAAAACACAATCAGCATTGTCTTGATGCGGGACTTTGACATTCTTGCTTTCTTCGGCCGCGGGGATGCCGGTGTGTGCCACTCCGAGCTCTGGGCTTTCGTCTCCGGGTCGTACTGGAATGTCCACGATTCGTCGCCTGTTACTACGTTGTCTAAAAAGTGTGGATTATTTTCCAAATCATTCAACATCTCACGGCAAACGTCCACTCGTTGTTGCTTTTGTTCGGCGGTGAGCAAACGGGGAACCAATTTTGCGCAAACTTTCCTCATCATCAAATCTTGCGTAACAATTTGGTGAACCGTAAATTTATTCATGGAGACCTCATCGGCGATCATTTTGAGACTTAAACGACGGTCGGAGTCCAGGAGTTCTTTCACTTTGCCCACCGTTTCATCCACACGACTCGTTGAAGGGCGTCCAGATCGTTCCATGTCTTCAACGGATTCCCTCCCGTTTTTAAATTCATTAAACCACCGGAACACTTGAGCTCTTGATAGGGAGTCTTCTTTGTAGGCCTCCGTAATCATAGCAAAAGTTTCCGAAGCCGTTTTGCCCAAGCGAAAGCAAAATTTGATTGCATACCGCTGTTCTATCGAGCGATCCATCTTCAGCGTTTTCACAAGTGTCACGGGCACACAAACAACGTAATACGCGAAGCTCGACCCTCACTGCACCAGAGCTCCGACGCGACTGCGAACCGGTTCTATTGTTAGCTCAGATCCCCCACCACGTGACGTACAGGTGGAGACCGCCCTGCGAGCGACTGGGGCGCCGCGCGGCGGCCAGTCTCATTACTTATCTACCACATCCTGTATGCCGAGCAACCACTCGCCGGACTTTGTGCCCGAGACGCCTGAGCAAGCGGTCGCTTAACTCGCCGGACGGACCTCTCACACCGCCTCCTCCCTCCGTTACCACTCAACAACTCGCTACGAGCTACGACACAACACACCCCGTCCCCCATCAACAACCAAATGCTCTGAGCAGTATGGGACTTAACATCTGAGGTCATCAGTCCCCTAGAACTTAGAACTACTTAAACCTAACTAACCTAAGGACATCACACACATCCATGCCCGAGGCAGGACTCGAACCTGCGACCGTAGCGGTTGCGCGGTTCCAGACTGAAGCGCCTAGAACTGCACGGCCACATAGACCAGCCATCAACAACCTCCAGCAAAGAGCTTTTTTTTTTTTTTGGTTTTTTTTTTTTTTTTTTTTTGTCATCAGTCTACTGACTGGTTTGATGCGGCCCGCCACGAATTCCTTTCCTGTGCTAACCTCTTCATCTCAGAGTAGCACTTGCAACCTACGTCCTCAATTATTTACTTGACATATTACAATCTCTGTCTTCCTCTACAGTTTTTGCCCTCTACAGCTCGCCGGCCGAAGTGGCCGCGCGGTTCTGGCGCTGCAGTCTGGAACCGCGAGACCGCTACGGTCGCAGGTTCGAATCCTGCCTCGGGCATGGATGTGTGTGATGTCCTTAGGTTAGTTAGGTTTAACTAGTTCTAAGTTCTAGGGGACTAATGACCTCAGCAGTTGAGTCCCATAGTGCTCAGAGCCATTTGAACCTCTACAGCTCCCTCTAGTACCATGGAAGTCATTCCCTCATGTCTTAGCAGATGTCCTGTCATCCTGTCCCTTCTCCTTATCAGTGTTTTCCATATATTCCTTTCCTCTCCGATTCTGCGTAGAACCTCCTCATTCCTTACCTTATCAGTCCATCTAATTTTCAACATTCGTCTATAGTACCACATCTCAAATGCTTCGATTCTCTTCTGTTCCGGTTTTCCCACAGTCCATGTTTCACTACCATACAATGCTGTACTCCAGACGTACATCCTCAGAAATTTCTTCCTTAAATTAAGGCCGGTATTTGATATTAGTAGACTTCTCTTGGCCAGAAATGCCTTTTTTGCCATAGCGAGTCTGCTTTTGATATCCTCCTTGCTCCGTCCGTCATTGGTTATTTTACTGCCTAGGTATTAGAATTCCTTAACTTCATTGACTTCGTGACCATCAATCCTGATGTTAAGTTTCTCGCTGTTCTCATTTGTACTACTTCTCATCACCTTCGTCTTTCTCCGATTTACTCTCAAACCATACTGTGTACTCATTAGACTGTTCATTCCATTCAGCAGATCATTTAATTCTTCTTCACTTTCACTCAGGATAGCAATGTCATCAGCGAATCGTATCATTGATATGCTTTTACCTTGTATTTTAATTCCACTCCTGAACCTTTCTTTTATTTCCATCATTGCTTCCTCGATGTACAGATTGAAGAGTAGGGGCGAAAGGCTACAGCCTTGTCTTAGACCCTCCTTAATACGAGCACTTCGTTCTTGATCGTCCACTCTTATTATTCCCTCTTGGTTGTTGCACATATTGTATATGACCCGTCTCTCCCTATAGTTTACCCCTACTTTTTTCAGAATCTCGAACAGCTTACACCATTTTACATTGTCGAACGCTTTTTCCAGGTCGACAAATCCTATGAAAGTGTCTTGATTTTTCTTTAGCCTTGCTTCCATTATTAGCCGTAACGTCAGAATTGCCTCTCTCGTCCCTTTACTTTTCCTAAAGCCAAACTGATCGTCACCTAGCGCATTCTCAGTTTTCTTTTCCATTTTTCTGTATATTATTCTTGTAAGCAGTTTCGATGCATGAACTGTTAAGCTGATTGTGCGATAATTCTCGCACTTGTCAGCTCTTGCCGTCTTCGGAATTGTGTGGATGATGCTTTTCCGAAAGTCAGATGGTATGTCGGCAGACTCATATATTCTACACACCAACGTGAATAGTCGTTTTGTTGCCACTTCCCCCAATGATTTTAGAAGTTCTGATGGAATGTTATCTATCCCTTCTGCCTTATTTGACCGTAAGTCCTCCAAAGATCTTTTAAATTCCGATTCTAAGACTGGATCCCCTATCTCTTCTAAATCGACTTCTATTTCTTCTTCTATCACATCAGACAAATCTTGACCCTCATAGAGGCTTTCAATGTATTCTTTCCACCTATCTGCTCTCTCGTCTGCATTTAACAGTGGAATTCCCGTTGCACTCTTAATGTTACCACCGTTGTTTTGAATGTCACCAATCTTAGTGGTCTCAAACCAGAGGCACGTCAGACGACAGATCGAGCTAGTGGCGCCAGGAATTCGAAAGGCGACGCCCTCAACCACTCCACAGTATTGTGTTGTCAGAAGACAAGAAGTGACATCAAAATGCGTCTGCCAGAAGAGCTCAATGATTTCGAAAGTGCGGTAGTCATTGGTTGTGTCCTGAGTAACAAACCCATCAGAGACAGTTCAACCCTTCTAAAGCTGCCCAAGCCGACTGTTGGTAATGTGATTGTGGAGTGACAACGCGACTGAACAATCACAATTCAACCAAGACCAGACAGATTTCGTGTACTGACCGACATGGACCCTCGAGCATTGCGGAGAGTTATTGTAAAAAGTCGCATGAAAACAGTAGAGGGAAGAACCCGTGAATTCTGAACTGCTGTCAGCAGTGCGGCTAGCACAATAACTGTGTGTAGTGAACGAAGTGGTCGAGCAGCTCCTCATACGCCATACATTTCTATAATCAATGCTAAGCGAGTTTTCAGGTGGTGCAGTGACAGTCCGATAGAAAGGTTGTAGTTCGGTGAATGCGTGGAGCATGTTACCTGCCATCGTGTGTTGCGCTTCGTAGTTAGTGTGTGACCCCTTTTAGTGCCTAAGACAACGGTGAATGCTAAAGGACATGAACACATTTTTCACCACTGTGTACTGCGTACAGGAGAGCAACAGTTCGGAGGTGATGATCGTATCAGCATGACAGTGCATCCGGTCGTAAAACAGTAGGCATGAAGCAATGGTTCATGGACAATGTTATTGCTGTTGTGGTCTTCAGTGCGAAGACTGGTTTTATGCAGCTCTCCATGGTACTCTATCCTGTGCAAGCCTCTTCGAGTAACTACTGCAACCTACATCCCTCTGAATCTGCATACTGTATTCATCTCTTCGTCTCCTTCTACGATTTTTACCACACACGCTGCCCTCCAGTACTAAATTGGTAATTCCTGGAGGTCCCAGAATGTGTCCTACCAACCGATCCCTTCTTTTGATCAGGTTGTACCACAAATTTCTCTTCTCCCCATTTCTGTTCAGTACTTCCTCATTAATTACGTATTCTTCTGTAGCACCACATTTCGAAAGCTTATTGTCTAAACTATTTATCCATACATGGCTACACTCCATACAAATACTTTCAGAAATGGCTTCCTGACCCTTAATTCTACACTCGACGTCAACAAATTTCTCTTCTGCAGAAACGCTTTTCTTGCCATGCCAGTCTGCATTTTATATCCAACCTGCTTCGACTATGATCAGGTATTTTGCTTCCCACATAGCAAAACTCATTTATTACTTTCTACTTTAAGTGTCTGATTTCCTAATCTAATTCCCTCAGCATCACCTGATTTAATTCACCTACATTCCATTACCCTCGTTTTGCTTTTGTTGATGTTCATCTCATATCCTCCTATCAAGATACTGTCCATTCCGTTTAGCTGCTCTTTCAAGTCCTTTGCTGTCTCTGCTAAAATTGCGACGTCATCTGCAAACCTCAAAGTTTTTTATTTCTTCTCCCTGGACTTAAATTCCTACTCCAAAATCCCTGCTCAAATGGACTGGCCTGCCGGGAGGAACACCTCTGGGGTGAGTTAGAGAGTCGACTTCGCTCCATACCCAAGCGTCCAACATCACTATCTACCCTGGTTTCGGCTCTTGAGGAACAGTGATCTGCCATTCCTCCACAGACATTCAGACACCTCGCTGAAAGAGTCCCCATCAGAGCTAGAGCCGTTGCAAAGGCGAAGGGTGAATATGTTCGCTAAGAGGTGTCCACATACTTTGGTTCGGTTAATGTGCGTCTGCGATTGGTACGAGAGCAAAGCAAGCAACAGTGTATTGTAAACAAGCAGCTGTTTTTGCAGATAAGGGAATTACTGTCTTTGAAAATATGAATTTATTGATGTAAATATTACGCTTCCCGAGAAAGTAAACAGCAGCTATTTAATAGCTGATATAGCTTTCACCTTTTCCAAAGTGTCAGCATCCTTGCTAATGCACAGTTATAATTATCAAGCATAGATATAAGGAGTATTAAGCTTTGGACCTAATTTCCCAGTACTTTGTAAGTGACGTGGTCGAGCTGTTTAGGCACACTCTTACGTCCTCCTACTTCGTGTACAACGGCCAGTATTACGATCAGACAGACGGCGTAGCAATGGGTAGCCCGTTGGCTCCAGCTGTTGCAAACCTCTTCATGGAGAATTTTGAGGATATTGCCATAGATACTGCGCCACTGAAGCCGAAGTGTTTCTTTCGATATGTTGACGACACGTTCGTCATTTGGCCACATGGACGCGAGAAACTTGAAGAGTTTTTGGAACACCTCAATGGCATCAACAGTAATATCCAATTCACCATGGAGTTGGAAAAAGATAATGCATTGCACTTCCTCGACGTCCTTGTCCACCGTAAACGAAATGGGTGCCTTGGCCACAGTGTCTACAGAAAACCTACCCACACAGACCTGTACCTGCACGCCACCAGCCATCATCATCCAGCACAGAAGCGCACAGTATTACAAACATTGGTGCATTGTACAAGAGTAATATCAGACGACGATAACCTGCCCCACCAACTGAGCCACCTACGCGCCCATCAAGTGAAAGAAGTGATTTCTGGGAAATATCAGAATAAGACCACAGACGAAGAGCAGGAAAAGAAACTTGCTTTGCTGCCAATCTGTGGCTCTGTGCCGGGTAAGATAAGCTGCCTGTTGAAAAGACACAAGGTCAATTACTGAGACCAGTTAAAGACGCAGTAGGTCTCAGAACACCTGGAGTCTTCGAAATACCTTGTAATTGTGGCCAGAAGTACATCGGACAAACAGTGCGCACTGTGGAACAACGCAGGAAAGAACATGAAGTATTATCGCCTACGCTAATCATAGAACTCTGCGTTAGCTGAGCATACGTTAGAAAACGGTCACCACATGAAATTTGACGATACCTCTGTCATGGCTCGCACTAACGGCTTCTAGGACAGTTTAATAAAGGAAGCTATTGAAATAAAAATTACCTCAAACAGCCTGAATAGAGACGGTGGCTTGCAGCTCAGCGCTGCGTGGGATCCAGCGATCGCGCAGTTGAAGGCACATCGAACGCCGACTCAAAACATGCCCATATATGGCAATGCCACGAGCACCAGTGACGTCACAGCCGGCAGCTAGCGTATACAAGGGCGCACCAACAGCCCAACCACTTGACAATGGCCAAGGAGTGCTTGGCCGAAAGCTCGTGTAGTTTTAAGCAGTTGACGTGGGTGGAAACCCGAGAACATTTTATTCAATGTTATCGCCGCGAGATTCTGTATTCATACACTTAGAATTTGTTTGGTGGGTTTTTACAAAGGATTATTACCCACTGTAAAATAATGGTATGCCTGATTTCTTTATCTATGTCAGGTGAAAGATGTCTGTTTGTTATACACTAACGGAAAAAAACCTTAACACCAAGAAGTAGCCGGCCAGAGTGGCCGAGCGGTTCTAGGCGCAACAGTCCGGAACCGCGCGACCGCTACGGTCGCAGTTTCGAATCCTGCCTCGTGCATGGATCTGTGTGATGTCCTTAGGTTAGTTAGGTTTAAGTAGTTCTAAGTTCTAGGGGACTGATGACCACAGCAGTTAAGTCCCATAGTTCTCAGAGCCATTTGAACCATTTGAACCAAGAAGTAATTAACGTACAGTAATGATATTCTGGGAATACATTTGTCTGAGTGACATATGTCAGTCATTTACTTTGCAACTGATCACAAATAGGAGCTTGTATAGGAGTCTCCGATACTGATTCTGTGCGACTCAGTCCACATTCGGATATACGATGCGTAGCCGACCACAGATTTCTGTTAATAACACTTCTAAATTCCCATGACCGTGCTTGCAGGTCCACCAGCAAATATCATCAATCAAACGTCCTATAGAAGCTCAGCACAATTTACTTCCTCAAAATCCACTTCAGAAAATAATTGAGAACGACTGAATTACCTTTTATAGATTTTCAATATATTCTCGCATAGGTTTACAATGATAAAAGCTCAGACCTCTCTCTCTCTTTCTTTATACTACTCTGTACCAGTTTACGTTTTACAAAATGGTGCTCAACAATCGATAATTATGCGCATCGAAGTCCCAGAGATCCATACATTAACGCTTCTCTATAGTCCGTCCTTTTTCCGCTCGCAAAATAATTTCTATGGCTGACCGCGTGCAATGGAGCAACTCGGAGTAAACGCATCCCTCCCGCAGACGAAATGCAATGACTCGACGTATTTTACTAATTGTAGCTGAGGCATGATCAATGATCGATAGTTGGTGGGTCTAGCTTTAAAAGGATGAACGTTTATTACGAATCGGATTCGTGCAGATTTGGCTGGGATAGCACACCAGATGCAATCTGTGGAGGGGAGTTCCGTCCCTGTTGCAGTTGGTCGGTTAATACAGAGGATGCAGAATGTGGAATGTCGTTAGATGATGTCCAGTATATTCTCGATTGGAGACAGATGTGGTGACCGGGCACGCCGACGTAAGTTGTCGACACTTTGTAGAGCATGTTGGGCTACAACTGAGGTATGTGGGCGAGTGTAATCCTGTTGGAAAATACTCCCTGCATTGTTGTTCGTGACTGGCGGCACAAGAAGCCGAATTACCAGACTGACGTACAAAGTAATCCTGTTGGAAAATACTCCCTGCATTGTTGTTCGTGACTGGCAGCACAACAAGCCGAATTACCAGACTGACGTACAAATTAGCAGTTACGATGCGTGGGATAACCATGAGAGAGCTCCTGCTGTCATACGATGTCGCAACCCAGACCGTAACTCCACGTGTAGCTCAAGTGTGTCCAGCCCGCAGACACGTTGGTTGGAGACGCTCACCTGGCCTCCTTCTAACAAACACACGGCCATCACTAGCTCCGAGACAGACCCGAGTTTCAGCAGAAAACGGAACAGACCTCCACTTCGTCCATCACTTAGATCTCTCTTGACGCACTGAAGTTGCAGACGGCGTTGATTTGGGATGAGTGGAATGTACGCTACTTAGAGGGGTCTTGCTCGGAGCTGTCCTTGAAGTATCCGGTTTATAACAGTTCCTTGTGTCATTGTCGTGCCAAGTCCTCGTCGAACTGCTGCTGCAGATGCAGCACGATGCGCGACAGCCTTATGTCAAAGCGGTAGGTGGATCAAAACAAAATGTCCAGACACTCTGTGACCAAAATGGTACTCAAACAGAGGATGACAGACTAAAGGCCGAAATACTAAATGTCTTTTTCCAAAGCTCGTTCACAGAGGAAGACTGCACTGTAGTTCCTTCTCTAGATTGTCGCACAGATGACAAAATGGTAGATATCGAAATAGACGACAGAGGGATAGAGAAACAATTAAAATCGCTCAAAAGAGGAAAGGCCGCTGGACCTGATGGGATACCAGTTCTATTTTACACAGAGTACGCGAAGGAACTTGCCCCCCTTCTTGCAGCGGTGTACCGTTGGGCTCTAGAAGAGCGTAGCGTTCCAAAGGATTGGAAAAGAGCACAGGTCATCCCCGTTTTCAAGAAGGGACGTCGAAAGATGTGCAGAACTATAGACCTATATCTCTAACGCCGATCAGTTGTAGAATTTTGGTTGGTTGGTTGGTTTGGGGAAGGAGACCAGACAGCGAGGTCATCGGTCTCATCGGATTAGGGAAGGAAGTCGGCCGTGCCCTTTGAAAGGAACCATCCCGGCATTTGCCTGGAGCGATTTAGGGAAATCACGGAAAACCTAAATCAGGATGGCCGGACGCGGGATTGAACCGTCGTCCTCCCGAATGCGGGTCCAGTGTCTAACCACTGCGCCACCTCGCTCGGTGTAGAATTTTGGAACACGTATTATGTTCGAGTATAATGACTTTCCTGGAGACTAGAAATCTACTCTGTAGCAATCAGCATGGGTTTCGAAAAAGACGGTCGTGTGAAACCCAGCTCGCGCTATTCGTCCACGAGACTCAGAGGGCCATAGACACGGGTTCACAGGTAGATGCCGTGTTTCTTGACTTCCGCAAGGCGTTCGATACAGTTCCCCACAGTCGTTTAATGAACAAAGTAAGAGCATATGGACTATCAGACCAATTGTGTGATTGGATTGAAGAGTTCCTAGAAAACAGAACGCAGCATGTCATTCTCAATGGAGAGAAGTCTTCCGAAGTAAGAGTGATTTCAGGTGTGCCACAGGGGAGTGTCATGGGACCGTTGCTGTTCACAATATACATAAATGACCTGGTGGATGACATCGGAAGTTCACTGAGGCTTTTTGCAGATGGTGCTGTGGTGTCTCGAGAGGTTGTAACAATGAAAAATTATACTGAAATGCAGGAGCATCTGCAGCGAATTGACGCATGGTGCAATGGCAATTGAATCTCAATCTAGACAAGTGTAATGTGCTGCGAATACATAGAAAGAAACATCCCTTATCATTTAGCTACAAAATAGCAGGTCAGCAACTGGAAGCAGTTAATTCCATAAATTATCTGGGAGTACGCATTAGGAGTGATTTAAAATGGAATGATCATATAAAGTTGATCGTCGGTAAAGCAGATGCCAGACTGAGATTCATTGGAAGAATCCTGAGGAAATGCAATCCGAAAACAAAGGAAGTAGGTTACAGTACGCTTGTTCGCCCACTGCTTGAATACTGCTCAGCAGTGTGGGATCCGTACTAGTTAGGGTTGATAGAAGAGATAGAGAGGATCCAACGGAGAGCAGCGCGCTTCGTTACAGGATCATTTAGTAATCGCGAAAGCGTTACGGAGATGATAGACTCCAGTGGAAGACTCTGCAAGAGAGACGCTCAGTAGCTCGGTACGGGCTTTTGTTAAAGTTTCGAGAACATACCTTCACCGAAGAGTCCAGCAGTATATTGCTCCGTATATCTCGCGAAGAGACCATGAGGATAAAATCAGAGAGATTAGAGCCCACACAGAAGCATACAGACAATCCTTCTTTCCACGAACAATATGGAATAGAAGGGAGAAACGATAGAGGTACTCGGGGTACCCTCCGCCACACACCGTCAGGTGGCTTGCGGAGTATGGATGTGGATGCCGCACACGACGGTCTTCCCTCTCTGTAGTGCGTCGTTACCGTACGGAGCCCGGTCTTCTGACGACCATACTAGAGCCACTCTCATGCTAGTGGCGCGAAATTGGAAAACACGTCGTGTTTCAAGCGCAGAAACAGGCCTACCAACTTTCGATTATCTCGCACAACTCATTCTTGGGTTTGTGATTTTTTTTTTTTCCCCCGTCAGTCTGAATTACTTGGGAGACTGTGTGAAAAGAAACTGTCTTGACAGAGTCAGCCTACTGAGACATTTCTGTTGGCCATCTCTGTATTCTTTCCTGGAAAGGGGGGCGCACTGAAACTTACGTGTTTGCTATTGGTTCTTGAATTTAATGAACTTCGTTTGTCCTGAGCTCTGTAAAATATCGTTTGACTATCGGTGATAAATTCACTTTCTGTGGTCATAAAGTAAGCTTTGTCAACGTACAGATTTAATTTAGACACCAGAAACACAACATTTTCTGTTTAAATTCGGGCCAAGTACTTTATACATTAATAGTATCTGAATGGATCGAGATGCCACATGGTTTGCAAAGTGGAAGACCTAAGGTTTGTTTAAGATTTCACCAATTAAATTTATTAGCAAGTCAAATGTACACCAAAATCAACCTGAGGCATTCAATACTCTACATAAGATAATAATCTGCATTCATGATAAGATTAATCATAAATGTACAATTATAGGGAATGTACTCCCGCTTATTTCAAATGGAAGCTGGGATCAGTGTATCGTAATATGGAATCAGAGGAAGACACACGTGGTTTCATAACATAAACAGATAAACACAGAACTAAACACCATCACTTATACAAGAATAGGTGCCGGCCGTTGTAGCCGTGCGGTTCTAGGCGCTTCAGTCTGGAACCGCTTGAGCGCTACGGTCGCAGGTTCGAATTCTGCCTCGGGCATGGGTGTGTGTGATCTCCTTAGGTTAGTTAGGTTTAAGTAGTTCTAAGTTCTAGGGGACTGATGACCACAGATGTTAAGTCCCATAGTGCTCAGAGCCATTTGAACCCAAGAATAGGTTTTACAACGGAGAAGATACCACACCACCGTATCTACTGAAGCTACTAAATACTGGGCAGAGAAGCAAGTCATCACAATGAGTAGATACGAAAATCGCAAAAATTTGTTAAATGAGGAAAATAAAAATTAATTAAATTCTGCCACGCCTATAGGTGCTCACATTGCTTCAAAGAGAGAGAGAGACAGCAGTCGATTATAGAAAGCTATAACACGCCCCAAAATAATCTGCTGAGGATGTACGTCGTCAGAAACAATCACATAAGAAAATTACGAAAATACAATAAATAAGATATGCGGACAAAATTTAGTTACCCATATCGGTATTCGTTTCACGAAGAAAATGTAGCAGAATTCACCGATGGACACTAACAGGCAGCTGACCAGATTATACTGAACACGTGGTACAACACTGTCGAATCCGCGTATTGAAAAATAACCCGCATTCTAAACAATCATTGAAGGTGCGAACACGTATGAAAGAATGCAAAAGAGGAGATCATAGAATCACACGATAACGTACTTGAAACGAAGACCTAATTGCAAAGTAGTTACAAATCGAGAGATTTAGAATTTGAAAGTCACGGTTCGTGTTAGTAGACACATTTTTTTTTTTTATTTAAAGCCTTGAGGGTGAAACAATCTGATAAATTATCTAAGCTCGGTTTCTTTGACTTACTACCACACATGGTAGCCGAAAGATCTCTAGACAAGACATTGCTCATTTAAAAATCAGAAATACTCGCGCACATGCGAAATTATACTTAGAACGAAGAACTTAAATTTTCTCACAACATCATAAGGCTGAAACCGCACTATAAAAGGGAGTATAAAGTATACGAAAGCCATTCTAATATCTGTATCTACATCTCGAAGTGTGTACGGGATACACAATCTCACTTACCAAGAGCCCTTGCTATCCGACTGAACAGGCCTCGCACTCTACGAAAGCCAGAGAGGTAAGGTTTTGCGGTGAAAATGGAGGAGGGGGGGAGGGGGAAGGTCTAAGGGCTAAGCCACAGACCACAGCTTACCTGTTACCTACGCGCCCGTAAACTCTCGTAGAAAGGCACCTTTCTCTATCTGTTGGTAAAGCTCTGTGCCCTTCTGCCTAACCAAGCACGTGTGCAAGACTGCCTTTGCAGACTAAAAGACTCCCTTCACCTACAAGAAAACACTCTCGTCTCACATTCTCAGACCAGGTACACAGAATCAAAACGCACTACTAGGACATGTGAGAAACGATTAGCATAGCAGAACATAGCTGCAGGAACTGAAAGAAAATTGCCACGTGAGATAAAGGCTCGCGCACCGAGGGATCTGTACAAACTTAAACAAGTATATAGACAGTTATCCATCCCTGGATTCGAGAACAGCTAATGTTTATGCCGGGTACCGACAATGATACTGGCAAGATATAGGTCCCGGAAATTCCAAGACATTTCGCGAATGGTTCAATTTCAAGTCTGGTAGGATAACAAATGACCAAAGAAAAGATTTTTTCTTGTGACATAATTAAAAATTAACAATTTTCAGATGATTTTTCCTTTACTTGAATTCTGAAAACTTGTTTCTTGCCAAATAGCATGTTTCTTGGTAAACAGGAAGTACCCTAGATGTTTTGATAGTGAGTTTGCGAGTATGGCCGTATCTTTTGAGTGCATTGACGTAGAAGCTTACATTTATTACAACATCAAAGGATTTTAGACCTAAGTATGTGATAAGTTTCAACTTGATATGTTTTCCGTTACTGAGAAAAAGGTGTCTTAACAGACGGATAAAAAGACAGTTTCGCGAAAACGACAAAGAAATATTTGTTCTCCCTGTGATATAATGGCAAATTAACAGTTTTCGTTTTGTTTTTTTCCTTTTACTATACTAGGAAAACTTTCTTCTTGGCATTTTTCGTGATTCTGTGTTAACGGGATGCACCTAATAGGTTTTGACGAGTCAGTCTTAGCAGTCGAATAGACAGACAGACACGACAGGCAGACAACAAAGTCATATGTAAGTCTTCCGTTTTTACACACAGAGACACGGAATCGTAAAGAAGAAAGACAACTCTTTTCCTTCCTTGACATTCACTTCCATCACATACAGGAAGCTAGACATCGAGAAACAAGAAACAACATAACTAGGTGCCGTAAACATATGAAATAGACTCGACTCCCTTTCAGTGGATGTTTAAAACTGCAAATACTTCTGTCGTAATGTTTTTTTTTTTTGTTTTCGTGAGCCGTTGTTGTTTTTGCATTGTGTTCTTAGGTCTATTGCGCTGTCTAGCAGTGCCCAACAACTACTACAAAATTATAATCTCAGTTGTGTGTTCATTTGTTCCAGGAGGAGCCCCTGCCCCAGTCAGCGCGTTACGGGTTGATTGAGACAGCGAAACCTGAGGTGGCGTCATGGCTGGCGGCGGAACAGATTCTGCGGGACCCGGCGCCCGCTCAAGCAAGAAAGGTGGCCAACATAACGCGCTGATGGTTGCTGCCCAGCGGGCCCTGCGAGCTGCGCTGAGGACTCCGTCACCAGCAGCGCAGTTGGCAGCACTGCTGCGCCCTGTCTGTGACGAATTCTGCTCAGCGGCTGTCCACCGAGAAATACTGGAGACCTGTATTCGAGCGTTGCGCAGTTCCTCTCTTCCTATTTAATGACTGTGTGAGAATATGACACTAGGTGTGATGGAGACAGTGTTCCAAGTGGTCTTTGTGTGCTACTGAGAACTCTTTCAGTAGAGTCTCACTTATTCAACATAGTGCAATGAGTACCCTTACTAGGGTATAAAAATTTGTATGTACGATATGGAGAGAGGGATTCCTCGGGATCTTAGGAACGTGCTAATTAATTCCATTGGTCGTCATTACACCCTTTTCGACTTGCTGTCGAGTAATATGCATGCTTACATGATGCTTGTAATTCAGCCGAAGGTAATCAGGGGTTTGGAAAGAATTTTGACCCCTGTGGCTGACCACCGCCGTCAAGATTCCTTTAATTGGGCGGGAAGCAAATTGATGCGCTAACAGAACTAACGCCTAGAGGTCCCCTTAGATTTTTCAGTACCATCCATCACAGAAGCTGAAACATTGGTCAAACCGTGATGTTTATGAAAAATTTCAAAGAACTCGAAAATGTACATTGTATCAGAGGACTAGTTTCCTGAAGATGACCTTACCCTACTTAGAAGCTAATCTACTGAAACATATTCTAGCATCATTACACTTAAATGCTGTTACACTCTAAGATACCCCTGGACCACGTAAGGATAAGTAGGTAGTTTACTAATAGGCGAAATAAATTTTTTGTGTTAATAAATGGAACAAATACATTTCTTAATAAGCCAAGCCAAACTAAACATGATTGTGACCTTTTATTGAATACGTCCAACCTATCCCTTTCCTCACCAACTCTGTAAATCCTTATGGAGAAATAATTTCAGGAACTCAGTTCGTTTCGTGTATTCACATATAGATTCAATAGGCCAATTAAATAAGTAAATTAAAAATATCGAATATCAACAGTTTTCTGAGTGAAAGCCAGTAAATTGTGAAACAGAATACGAATGCAATCGCAATACAGTGCAGAATAATAGGTCATGGCGACATTCAGCGACAAGGTAATAAAATCTTTAATGTATCGTGCTACATCATGTAGACGATCAAGTTCTCCTTGCTAATACCAACGAAGAACTATCTAGGTGTTACAGTACAAAACTACAGTATATTGTGGTAACCTCTACAACGAAAAGTTAAAGTTATACCGTTAATGAGAAAATGTCTTTCAGAAACTAAGTTTTTCTAGGCAGTAGGGTGACAGACCGATTGATTTTTCAAAATCCTCCGGGCACACAATATCTTATACAAGTTAAACGAGAATTTCATCGATGAACTCCAGCAAAGACGTGCTTATAGCTCTGAAGGTGTGCATTTTAGAGCCTATTTTTACTAGAGTTTTTTCCAGTTTAGGTCTACACTAAAACCTCTGAAAGTTTGTCACTGGAGCTCTGATTTGCCGCCCTGTGTAAATGTTTCAGATATGTTATACAAACAACAAAACTACAATACAGCACTCAAAATACTTAATCAACTTTCACTTGAAATAAACTGCTCTCCTATTTTATCTATAGTATGTGCTCACAGCGTTCTATCAGTCTTAATTTATTATGGAAACAATTTATTCATCTATGTTTTAATAACATGTTAATTCTGAATGTCACGTTAAGTTCAGAATACCTGTTTTGACTCTTACCCCTATCAGCGTTATAGGTTTCAATTATGGGTGGTACAGAGGAAGTCTCAACACCATGTTCGGTTAAAATACTGTCTATTTTATTAGCGATGTGACCTGGTTTGTTCATTTTTATCAGTGAATACATCCGGGATCTCAGAAAATCCTTGTAGAAATGAATTCCGTTTTCTGTTAATCAGTACATCATTTGTCCCCTTGTGGAGTTTCATATTGTAGCAAGAGTCAGTTGCTTATTGTGGTGAGTAGCATTATCAGTAAAGAGGACAGTATGAGGTACCAGATTAGATATCAACCTCTCCCTGAGCCACTTTTCATAATTTGAGAGCTCGTTGTTGTTATATAATCCCCTTTCTTCTGACCAGATTTAAACCTTATTAGGCATTCGCCACAAAACAGTCATTTCCGCCAGCGTGGACTATAATAATTCTGCTTCCTTTCGAAATAGATTTCAGCAGACCATGTAGTAAATTCTCAGTCCATCCATACAGTGCTTTGTGACAAGTGTTAATATGGCTCGTCCACACAGACAACTGGATGACACTCACGTCTGTGCTTTCGGAAACTTTTTTAAGTACAAAATTTGTTTCGCCCCGATGCTAATTAGTTCCTGGAGAACTTCTCGGCTATTCACCATCTTCTTCCACCTAAATCATGTAGTAAGAAGAACTTTACGAAAAGTGATTATATTTCTGAACGACTTGTATGAATATCAAGAGCTCAGATGGAAACCCAGTTCTAAGCAAAGAAGGGAAAGCAGAAAGTTGGAAGGAGTATATAGAGGGTCTATACAAGGGCGATGTACTTGAGGACAATTTTATGGAAATGGAAGAGGATTTAGATGAAGGTGAAATGGGAGATATGATACTGCGTGAATAGTTTGACAGAGCACTGAAAGACCTGAGTCGAAACAAGGCCCCCGGAGTAGACAACATTCCATTGGAACTACTGACGGCCTTAGGAGAGCCAGTCCTGACAAAACTCTACCATCTGGTGAGCAAGATGTATGAAACAGGCGAAATACCCTCAGAATTCAAGAAGAATATAATAATTCCAATCCCAAAGAAAGCAGGTGTTGACAGATGTGAAAATTACCGAACTATCAGTTTAATAAGTCACAGCTGCAAAATACTAACACGAATTCTTTACAGACGAATGGAAAAACTAGTAGAATCCAACCTCGGGGAAGATCAGTTTGGATTCCGTAGAAACACTGGAACACGTGAGGCAATACTGACCTTACGACTTATCTTAGAAGAACGATTAAGGAAAGGCAAACCTACGTTTCTAGCATTTGTAGACTTAGAGAAAGATTTTGACAATGTTGACTGGAATACTCTCTTTCAAATTCTAAAGGTGGCAGGGGTAAAATACAGGGAGCGAAAGGCTATTTACAATTTGTACAGAAACCAGATGGCAGTTATAAGAGTAGAGGGACATGAAAGGGAAGCAGTGGTTGGGAAGGGAGTAAGACAGGGTTGTAGCCTCTCCCCGATGTTGTTCAATCTGTATATTGAGCAAGCAGTAAAGGAAACAAAAGAAAAATTCGGAGTAGGTATTAAAATTCATTGAGAAGAAATAAAAACTTTGAGGTTCGCCGATGACATTGTAATTCTGTCAGAGACAGCAAAGGACTTGGAAGAGCAGCTGAATGGAATGGACAGTGTCTTGAAAGGAGGATATAAGATGAACATCAACAAAAGCAAAACAAGGATAATGGAATGTAGTCTAATTAAGTCGGGTGAAATGAGACACTTAAAGTAGTAAAGGAGTTTTGCTATTTGGGGAGCTAAATAACTGATGATGGTCGAAGTAGTGAGGATATAAAATGTAGACTGGCAATGGCAAGGAAAGCGTTTCTGAAGAAGAGAAATTTGTTAACGTCTAGTATAGATTTAAGTGTCAGGAAGTCATTTCTGAAAGTATTTGTATGGAGTGTAGCCATGCATGGAAGTGAAACATGGACGATAAATAGTTTGGACAAGAAGAGAATAGAAGCTTTCGAAATGTGGTGCTACAGAAGAATGCTGAAGATTAGATGGGTAGATCACATAACTAATGAGGAAGTACTGAATAGGATTGGGGAGAAGAGAAGTTTGCGGCACAACTTGACCAGAAGAAGGGATCGGTTGGTAGGACATGTTCTGAGGCATCAAGGGATCACCAATTTAGTATTGGAGGGCAACGTGGAGGGTAAAAATCGTAGAGGGAGACCAAGAGATGAATACACTAAACAGATTCAGAAGGATGTAGGTTGCAGTAGGTACTGGGAGATGAAAAAGCTTGCACAGGATAGAGTAGCATGGAGAGCTGCATCAAACCAGTCTCAGGACTGAAGACCACAACAACAACAAACAACTTTTAATGAATTTCCTTCAAAGTGGGCCTTCTTTTATCTGTAATACAGGAATTAACCACCATCCAGCGATCGACTCACTAATTAAAATTGTTTAAACTAGCTTTCGAATATCGTCTGAATATCTGAATGTGCTGCTGAAAATGTCAAGGATTCATCTCCCCGTACAATTTCCAGTTCTCTGTCGATCAACCTAACGACAGTAAACTATACACTAGTTACTTCGGCCACTTTTTCGATGTGGATTTTAGTTTCAACGGAGCACCTAACGCAGCTTCTTTCTTCACAAACTGGTAAACATCTGCAATCACTTCGCTTTGGACTACGAAGAACTTTTTGCTTTAACTTGCTTTGTAAAGGTGGCATCTTCTACTTCGAATATGTTCTACCAGAGTAGTAGTGGAACGCTCCGCTTGATGATATGGCAACATGTTCGACGCTGGCGAAGGAATGAGCGTGGTCTATTGCGCATCTTGTTTACGGTGTTTGCGTCTGTGTGTTATTGCCTCCCATCAACGACATAAACACGACGTTGCTCCTACCCTGACCACGTCTTCATTTTGCCGTGAAATATGCACTGAGGAGACAATAGTTCATGGGTTACCACCTAATATCATGTCGGATCTCCTTTTCTCTGGCGTAGAGCAGAAACTCGTTGTGGCAAGGACTCACCAAGTCATTGCAAGTTCCCTTCAGAAATACTGAGCCAAGCTGTCTCTATAGCTATGCAAAAATGCGAAAGTGTTGCCGGTGCAGGACGTTGTCCACGAACTGACCTTTCGATTACATCCCATAAATTTTCAGAGGAATTCATGTCGAGCTATCTTGGTGGCCAAGTCATGTGGCCAGATCATTCACTGGAATTGTCCAGAATGTTCTTCAAACCAGTCGCGAACAATTGCGGCCCAGTGACATGACATCGTTCTTTGGGAACATGAAGTCCATGAATGGCCCCAAATGGTCTCCAAGTAGCCGAACAGCCTGAGGACTCAGACCATTCCATGTAAACAGTCCACACCATTATGGAGCTACCACCAACTTGTACAATGCCTTGTTGACAACTTGGGTCTGCGCTACTCTCGAACCCTACCAAAAGCTCTCACCGAGTGAAATCGGGTCCCATCTGACCAGGCCACGGTTTTTCAGTCGTGAAGGGCCCAACCGATATGGTCACGAGCCCAGGAGAGACGCAGCTGGCAATGTTGTGCTGTAAGCAAAGGCACTCACGTCAGTCGTCTGCCGCCACAACCCATTTTGCCGCACTGCCCTAACATATGTCCATCCTACGTTCGACATTGATTTCTCGGTTGTTTCACGCAGTATTGCTCGTCTGTTAGCGCTGACTAAGCAAACGCCGCTGTTCTCGGTCGTTAAGGGAAAGCCGTCGGCCACTGCGTTGCCCGTAGTGAGAAGTAATGCATGAAATTTGGTATTCTCAGCACACTCGAGACAGTGGATCTCGCAATATTGATTTTCCAGATGATTTCCGAAATGAAATGTCGCATGCATCTGACCTTTCCGCGTCTAAAGTCTGTTCCTGTTGTGCTGCTATAATCATGTCGGAAACCAATTCACATGACTCACTTGAGTACAAACGACAGCCCTGGCAATGCACTGCCATTTTATACTTTTTGTAATCCTACCGCCATTTCCATATGTGCATATCGCTATGCTATGACTTTCGTCACCTCAGTGTATGCATACACTGCAAAACCACTGTGAAGTACATGAAGACAAGGTACTTGTTATTTTACTACGTATTAAGACTTATTCGTGTTTCACTCACGTGTGCAACGCGGGAAGAGTGATTACTTAAACGCCCCGTACGCCTCATTACAAACAGTTTTCTGGTGCATCAACGGCCGGTGCAGTATCGTGAAAAACAGTACCTAATGTTCCCTTTGTGTCCATAGCGGAGTTAATCACTGTTTATAGTTTATGACTTGTGCAGAAAATAGAGCATCATTCGTTACACAGGGTGAGCAACAGAAAAATGGCCTGTAAAATACACTCATGCTCATAAATTAAGGACAACTGCAGAATGTGGTGCCACACTACGTGGCAGTACACAAAACTGATGCTAATAGCATAGGCACATAGGGAACACACACGACACAGATCTGGAAGTCCACGGTATTAGTGATAATTTGAGAAAACCGTTCCGAAACACATGTGCTACAAAACTGGCATACTGTGGATCAGGTGGTCGAGCAGCTGCTGGGTTATAGCCTCCCATCCTTGCACTAGTGCCGGTCGGAGCTCCTGAAGTGTCGTAGGGGTTTGAAGACGTGCAGCGATACGTCGACCGAGAGCATCCCAGACGTGCTCGATGGGGTTTACGTCTGGAGAACGGGCAGGCCACTCCATATATCTTCTGTTTCAAGGTACTCTCCACGATGGCAGCTCGGTGAGGCCGTGCGTTATCATCCATCAGGAGGAAGGTGGGACCCAATGCACCCCTGAGGAGGCGGATACACTGGTACAAAATGACGACCCGTTACACCTGACCTGTTACACTTCCTCTGTCAAAGACATGCAGGGGTGTACGTGCACCAATCATAATCCCACCCCACACCATGAAACCACGAACTCCATACAGGTCCCTTTCAAGGACATTAAGGGGTTGGTATCTGGTTCCTGGTTCACGCCAGATGAAACCCCGGTGAGAATCACTGTTCAGACTATACCTGGACTCGTCCGTGAACATAACCTGGGACTACTGTTTCTATGACCATGTACTGTGTTCTTGACACCAGGCTTTACTGGCTCTCCTCTGACTAGGGGTCAGTGGAATGCACTTTGCGGGTCCTGGGCGAATAAACCATGTCTGTTCAATCGTCTGTAGACTGTGTGTCTGGAGACAACTGTTCCAGTGGCTTCAGTAAGGTCCCGAGCAAGGCTACCTGCAGTACTCCGTAGCCGTCTGCGGGCACTGATGGTGAGATATCGGTCTTTTTGTGGTGCTGAACACTGGACGTCCCGTACCGTAGGGCGTGGACACGTTTCCTGTCTGCTGGAATCGTTGCCATTATCTTGAGATCACACTTTGTGGCACACGGGGGGCCTGTGCTACGCCCTGCCGTGTTTGACCAGCCTCCAGTCGCCGTAACCTTCTATTCCTCATAACGTCATCAATATGTATTCTTTGAGCCATTTTCAACACACAGTCACCATTAGCACGTCTGAAAACTTCTGCAAACTTACTCACTGCACCGTACTCTGACATGCACCAACACACATCTGCGTATGTGGACTGCTGCCAGCGCCACCGTACGACGACCGCAGGTCAAATGCACCGGTTGGTCATACCCTGAGGTGATGTAAACCCGAAAACTGCCCACCAGGGAGTTGTTTCACTATGTATCAGCATTATCCTTAAATTATGGGCATGAGTGTATTTCGTACACCTCAAGGTAGGCCACTCAACTTACTCATCTGCTCTGCACGTGGAGGACTGAAGCTGGGTTGCCTATGTTCCTTATTTTTCAATTTCAGTGCTTCAAATACACTCCTGGAAATTGAAATAAGAACACCGTGAATTCATTGTCCCAGGAAGGGGAAACTTTATTGACACATTCCTGGGGTCAGATACATCACATGATCACACTGACAGAACCACAGGCACATAGACACAGGCAACAGAGCATGCACAATGTCGGCACTAGTACAGTGTATATCCACATTTCGCAGCAATGCAGGCTGCTATTCTCCCATGGAGACGATCGTAGAAATGCTGGATGTAGTCCTGTGGAACGGCTTGCCATGCCATTTCCACCTGGCGCCTCAGTTGGACCAGCGTTCGTGCTGGACGTGCAGACCGCGTGAGACGACGCTTCATCCAGTCCCAAACATGCTCAATGGGGGACAGATCCGGAGATCTTGCTGGCCAGGGTAGTTGACTTACACATTTTAGAGCACGTTGGGTGGCACGGGATACATGCGGACGTGCATTGTCCTGTTGGAACAGCAAGTTCCCTTGCCGGTCTAGGAATGGTAGAACGATGGGTTCGATGACGGTTTGGATGTACCGTGCACTATTCAGTGTCCCCTCGACGATCACCAGTGGTGTACGGCCAGTGTAGGAGATCGCTCCCCACACCATGATGCCGGGTGTTGGCCCTGTGTGCCTCGGTCGTATGCTGTCCTGATTGTGGCGCTCACCTGCACGGCGCCAAACACGCATACGACCATCATTGGCACCAAGGCAGAAGCGACTCTCATCGCTGAAGACGACACGTCTCCATTCGTCCCTCCATTCACGCCTGTCGCGACACCACTGGAGGCGGGCTGCACGATGTTGGGGCGTGAGCGGAAGACGGCCTAACGGTGGGCGGGACCGTAGCCCAGCTTCATGGAGACGGTTGCGAATGGTCCTCGCCGATACCCCAGGAGCAACAGTGTCCCTAATTTGCTGGGAAGTGGCGGTGCGGTCCCCTACGGCACTGCGTAGGATCCTACGGTCTTGGCGTGCATCCGTGCGTCGCTGCGGTCCGGTCCCAGGTCGACGGGCACGTGCACCTTCCGCCGACCACTGGCGACAACATCGATGTACTGTGGAGACCTCACGCCCCACGTGTTGAGCAATTCGGCGGTACGTCCACCCGGCCTCCCGCATGCCCACTATACGCCCTCGCTCAAAGTCCGTCAACTGCACATACGGTTCACGTCCACGCTGTCGCGGCATGCCACCAGTGTTAAAGACTGCGATGGAGCTCCGTATGCCACGGCAAACTGGCTGACACTGACGGCGGCGGTGCACAAATGCTGCGCAGCTAGCGCCATTCGACGGCCAACACCGCGGTTCCTGGTGTGTCCGCTGTGCCGTGCGTGTGATCATTGCTTGTACAGCCCTCTCGCAGTGTCCGGAGCAAGTATGGTGGGTCTGACACACCGGTGTCAATGTGTTCTTTTTTCCATTTCCAGGAGTGTATATTCCGGTAGAGTTTCATCTCTCTCGTAATGTAGAAACATACAGACGTGCATTCAATGTATGGCGTAGCAGAATGAAATATACAAAAAGGCGGACAAGTGTACAGAGACATGTTTCGAAACAAGTACAATACTAACTGGAATTACTGGTAACCATCCTGTTTGGATAGGGGTGTTCACTCAGCTTTCCTCAGAGACGTGCTGCCCCTAAAGTTGGACATCGCATCTCTTCGTGTCGGCGAGAGCAAGGAGTATCAGAACCGAAGTGCAGCATCCTGTTTCGAAATGAACGTCCGTGAACACTTGAATAACAAACGCCATCATAGAATCATATGACGCCGTAGTCGGGATTCGTTATTTAACTATCCACTTTGTTAAAAATTTGACAGTGAGCACTGGACAGGTCAACGGCGTGTCATACCAAAATTTTAAATACACGCGTTAATAATAATTCACTTCAACATGAATGAAATGATAACATGATACTACAAAGGAAGTGAACATTAACGATAACTGGAAGGTTAACGGATGTTTGCTAACGATGTAACATATTGTACCACTGAATCACTTAGTAACCTAGAGTCGTAATAAGTATGGTAGCCACTCATACAATCATACATGCGAACTGTAAAACTCATTATGATCTAAGTAACAGTGATATTAATAGAGATGGTGCTATATAGCCAATAAGTCTGTTACTTTACTGCACTGGTGAAACAGTGGATTTCTAAAGCAACTTCATACTATAGTGCCAAACTTCGATTAACAGCCAGTGTAGGTTTATGATCATGAGTTGTAAAATAGTCACCAAAAGAAGAAAGTTCCCTAAATTGTATTTAATACTCTAGTTGCAGAACGTGAACGAAAGGAGTCATCGAGAAGCTGCATTTTACAAAAAAATGTGTGACTTCGTGAGATTGCTGTCGTGAATGTAGTGACACTGTGTCAGATAAACCATTTCCATATTCTACATCATGCCTTGTATTGCAGTGTTACGCTAAATATTTCACAGTGGTCAGTTTCATTTTACGACGTCTCAATGCGTACCCACACTACACGTATTTTTCGATACGGTTTTCTTCGGACATCAAGAAAGTACACAGCTGTACTCAAACCACTACCTCCAGCCACAGACTACTACTCCCGCCGATGTCACAATAAATTATGTACCCAACTAACGCCGTTCTCTTGCTGGCGTAATAAAATATTTTGTATAACTTAGTTTCTTTTTATTACAGACTTTATTGGTTCTGTGTTGTTTAACATTTTAGAAAATGAATCACAAAAACAAAAATATCTACAATTACTAGTTTGTCCAAAGAGCAGAATTAAAGATATTTACACTCACATTTCTTTATGCTAGCAACTGATGGCTGTTACTACTTTTACAGAACATTGGCGCGTACTTCAGAATATCTTAAGCTAAATTATCAATCGAAATTAACAAAAAAGCGCACGAAAACTACGCTGCACCGTTATTCTTTTAAAATGTATGTTGATGTCTTGACTTTACTGTGTCATTACAGTTGGAAAGTAAGTTCCTGTCTCATGGTCAAAGCGATGTCACGGTACTCCTATGGATATTTTCCTGCGGATTTACATGAAGTCGCTGGATTATAAAACGCCAGCGTAACATGAAAAGAACTTCTAAGATCACAGTCACCTGTCTCATCAGGCAACGGACAACCTGGGATGACTGGAAACTTCAGGTGCTTTCAGCTTCTTGCAAAGACTTGGGTCAAAATCAGTGCCGCAAAACGAGCTGTAGACAACAGAGATAATTCAGTGCGATAAACAAAATTTTCTGTCCCTTTGTGAGTCTTGCATTGAGACTTGGTGTTATAGTGTGTTCGGTCAGAGGGTTAGCTACTGTAACAAAAAAAAAAAGAAAAAAAAACCTCAGTGAACGGATCAACGAAGAACCTGAACGGGTGTCATCGGACGTCCGCCCCGAACAAATTCAACGAACAACACAGAACAAAACAAGATAAAGAAAGAATGGATAGAGCGTCTGCCATGTAAGCAGGAGATCCCGGGTTCGAGTCCCTGTCGGGGCACACATTTTCAACTGTCCTCGTTGACGTATATCAACGCCTGTATGCAGCTAAGGGTATTCATTTCATTGTATTGATTTAATTGTGATAAACGATTGTGTAACAGAGGAACTGGGAGCCGATGTTTTCTATTTCTTTTTTTATTGTTTTGTTTTTCATGTAAGTATATCCGCACCATTCAGTTTCAGTTCACTGCATATTTTATATCCGTACAGAATATACATTACGTTTTATAATAAATAATAATTAGTTGACCGTATAACTTCTGCTCTTTTATGTAACCAAAGCAATTACTTTTGATTGAAGTACAGTTAAAATGCAAAAACATAAAATTTTTCTGTAATTATTGTTGTTATTTTGTACTCAGTAGAACGTTCTTCATTATCATCAAAGGCAAGAGTTTCCTGTTAATTTTCGATAAAGGCTAAAGTTGTTGCTGACAACAGAAACATGTTCATAGAAGTACTGGAGTACTGAAACGATGTTTTATATATTTTTGTTCTGCGGTTTTTTAATTTTATGATTTATTTTTAGGAAACTGCGTTTTGTTGCAATGTATGGTAAATTTATATAGTATTTTTTTTATTTTTACTATAACATCCCCGTGTTTCACGTTACATATCAGTTATTTTAGAATGAAACCGGAATTAAACATTGTCAGTTTCAGTTTTGTTATATATACTGTTTATTTTGAAGTAAAAGACAGGAGGATAAGTGTGTAGAACAAAGATATTCAGTAGGTTACGCGGGCCTTTTATACATCCTTACTCAGTTTCTAGACTCTTAACCACTTCCCGTTTCTGGGAAATCTAGTAACTGATCGCGTGCGTAAACAAAGCGCTCTATATGAGGTAAAGACCGACAGGTATGCAACACCCCTAACGTACAGGTAACGTGGGTAATATCTTAACTGACCAAGGCTACTAGAAAAACTACCCTAGTCTACGCTTACTTAGTCTCTGGTAACCCATGGTAGTTCTGCGGAGAACCTCTTCATTTCTTACCCTACCAGTCTACCTAATTTTAAAGATTCATCTGAGGCACAACATCTCGAATGCTTCAATTCGCTTCTGGTCTTGATTTCCTACAATCCATGTGTCAGTACCATTCAGGGCTGTGCTTCAGCCGTACAGTCTCAGAAATTTCTTCCTCAGATTAAGGCTTATGATTGATACTAGTAGATTTCTCTTCGCCAGGCATGGCCTTTGTGCCAGAACTAGTTTGCTTTTGATGCGCTCCATGCTCCGTCAGTCATTGGTTATTTTGCTGCCTAGGTAGTACAATTCCTTAACTTCATCTGCTTTGTGAGTGTCAGACGTGATGTTAAGTTTCTCGCTGTTCTCATTTTCGCTACTTGTCATTAACTTGGTCTTTCTTCTATTTCCTCTCAATCCATCTCCTGTACTCATCAGAGTTAGACTGTTCATTATATTTAGCAGATCATGTAATTCTTCACTTTCACTAAGGATAGAATTTGTCATCAGCGAATCTTATCACTGATACCCTTTCACCTTGAGTTCTGATCTCACTCCTGAACCTTTCTTTTATTTCCCTCGTTGCTTCCTCGACGTATAGATTGAACAGTAGGAGCGAAAGACCAAATCCCTATCTTACACCCTTTTTAATCAAAGCACTTCATTCTTGGTCTTGCACTCTTATTATTCTCTCTTATCCCTTGTACATGATGTATATTGCCCGTCTGTCCCTAAAGCTTGCCCCTACTTTCCTCAGAATTTCAAACATGTTGCACCAATTAACATTGTCGAACGCTTTTGCCAGGTCGACAACTCCTATGAAGGTCTCTTGAATTTCCTTTAGTCTGGCTCCCATTATCGACCGCCAAGTCAGGATTCCCTCTCTGAGGCCTCTGCCTTTCCTAAAGCCAAACTGATCATCTTGTAACACATCCTCAGTTTTCTTTTCCATTCTTCTGTACATTATTCTTATCAACAGCTTGGACGCATGAGCTGTGAAGCTGGTTGTGCGGTAATTCTCGCACTTGTCAGCTCTTGCTATCTTCGGAATTGTGTGGTTGATATTTTTCCGAAAGTCAGATGGTATATCGCCAGACTCATACATTCTATATGCATCATTTTTCTCGCACTTCCGTCAATGATTTTAGAAATTCCGGTGGAAAGTTACCACACCTTCAGCCTTATTTGATATCGAGTCTTCCATAGCTCTTTTAAATTCTATTTCTAATACTGTACCCCTTATATCTTCTAAGTCCGCCTGTTTAGCTGAGTGTCGGCACAGTAGCTCAGTGTGTTCGGTCAGAGACCTAGCTGGTCTCTGTAATAATAAAAAAAAAACTGAGTGAAAGGATCAACAACGAAATCCAATGGACGTCATGTGACGTCCGCTACGACCAAATACAATGAATAGAATGCAAAGAAAAGAATGTGGTAATGTGTTTGCCTACCATGCACCTGGCTCGGGTTCTATTGCCGCCGGGATGGAGATTTTTTCCACTCGTGGACTGGTGATGTGCTGTCCTCATCATCAACGACGCACACATCGCCCAATGTGGCCTCACCTGAAATAAGGCTTGCACCTGGTGGTCGAACATCCCCGGATGGAGCCTCCCGGCCATCAATGCCGTACGATCACTTCATTTCATCTCCTCTAAATCGACTCCTGTTTCTTTTTCTATAACATCAGACAAATATGCACGCTCGTAGATGCCTTCAGTGTACTCTTTCCACCTATCCGCTCTCTCCTCTGCATTTAACAGTGGAATTCCCATTGCACTCTTGATGTCACCACCTTTGCTTTTAATTTCACCGAAGGTTTTTGACTTTTCTATATGCTGAAACACTCCTTCCGAGAATCTTTTCTTTTTCGATTTCTTCCTTTTTTTCATGCAGCCATTTCTTCTTAAGTTCCCTGTATTTCCTATTCATTTCATTGCTCAGCGATTTGTATTTCTGTATTCCTCAATTTTTCTTCTTTCATCGATCAACTGAAATATTTCTTCTGTTACCCACGGTTTCTTCGGAGTAATTTTCTTTGTACGTAAGTTTTTCTTCCCAACTTATGCAATTGCGCTTTTTAGAGATGCTCATTTAAATGGCTCAAATGGCTCTTAGCACTATGGGACATAACATCTGAGGTCATCAGTACCCTAGAACTTAGAACTACTTAAACCTAACTAACCTAAGGACATCACACACATCCATGCCCGAGGCAGGATTCGAACCTGCGATCGTAGCGGTCGCGCGGTTCCAGACTGAAACTCCTAGAACCGCTCGGCCATACCAGTCGGCCTTCAAAAATCTTAAATTGAATTATCAATCGAAATTAACAAATTAGCGCGCGAATACTACGCTGCACCGCTATTTTTGAAAATGTGTGTTAATGTCTTGACTTTACTGTGTCATTAGAGTTGGGAGGTAAGTTCCTGGCCAGTGGCCAAAGCGATGCCTATTCCTCTTCATCTATACTGCCTACTAAGCTCTTCCTTAATGCAGTATCTGTAGTCTTAGAGAACTTAAAGCGTATCTCTTGGTACTTCCGTATCCCACTATTTTGTGTGATTTTTCATGACTAGTCTTTTATACTTCAGCCTACTCTTCAAAACTACTATGTTGTGATCTGAGTCTATATCTGTTCCTGGGTGCGCCTTGCAGTCCACTGCCTGATATCAGGATCTCTGTCTGAGCATGATGTAATCTAACTGAAATCTTCCCGTATTTCCCGGCCTTATCCAGGTATTTTCCAGCCATTGCCATAAGAATATAAATAATCGGAGAGAATGCTGGACTTATGAGTTTCCAAGAAACCGTGACCCGCCCTTTGTGACAGAAATAGATCGGCAACCTGCCATTGATTAACATGTAGAGTTCTGGCACGAAGGGTACCATACCTTCGGCGTGGTGGCCACGAGTCTTTGGGGAAATTTCGTCGATGCTGGGAGCTGGGGTGCAACCAGCCCCCGCTCTCTAAGCGACTTCGGCCAATAAACTGCAAAATGTGTATGATCCGACTGGGGGAGGTACGCCGTCGCAACGTAGAAGTCTTCAGCCCCTGAGAGGATGAACAGGACATCGTGCACGGCACCAGAGCATACAGCGTCACCTAACGCACCCAAGGGTACGGAGACACCACTCTGGAGGTCCCGGGCGTCCAGCGCTCGCCTTTGCTGCGGTCAGTCCACGGGATCCGTGGCAGCAGCCACAGCAACCCAGGACAACAGGCGTCGAGGCGCCAGCGCAATCCGCAACCACGGGCGTTTGCATGCACACAGTGCGCCCGAGACTGGCCGGAGTGCTGTATAAGACCGATTGAATAAACGCCTCTCAGTATTACCATTCATCATTTGGATTTGCAGCTCCTTGTGTTGGCCGTGTTTTTAGTTAAAATTGTTGGATGTATGCAAAACACCGTTTTTTCTCAGTACCAAAACATGTTTCGGCACCACTGTGCCATAATCACTGGGTTTTCGTTTTTATTTATTCTGTAATGTGAACATTTTTGTTAAATGATTATAAAATAACCACATAATTTTACAATCGTTTAACAAAAATGTTTACACTACAGAATAAATAAAAACTAAAACCCACTGATGATGGCAGAGTGGTGCCGAAACATGTTTGGGTACCGAGAAAAAACTGTGTTCTGCATAACTGGCGGACCTCACATCCAGCAATATTACCATTGTTTGGCTGCACGCTCCTGCTTGAGTCTGTCTCCTCCCTCACCCTTTGTCTGACACATCCAGATGTGTAGCGACCCCGAGTAAGTCAGCTCGTCACAGGAAAATTCAATAACTTTGTCTATTTTGTGGCTTGATGTCAGGCTTCTTGCTATTCTCATTTCTGCAATACCTCCTTACTTTCCTCTTTGTCCGCTTCTCTCCCAAATCACATTCTGCTGCCTTAGATTGTTCAAGCGATTCAACAACTCCCATAATTCTTCCTTCTTTCTCACCTTCACGAATAATAGCGCATCTTATGGCTCTGAGCACTATGGGACTCAACTGCTGAGGTCATCAGTCCCCTAGAACTTAGAACTAGTTAAACCTAACTAACCTAAGGACATCACAAACATCCATGCCCCAGGCAGGATTCGAACCTGCGACTGTAGCGGTCTTGCGGTTCCAGACTGCAGCGCCTTTAACCGCACGGCCACTTCGGCCGGCGGCGCATCTTATCACTGATATCTTATCCCTCAGAATTTTAATCCTACTTTCGTTGTTTCTTCTATATGCATGGTGAACATCAATAAAACCGACAAACTGCAGGTACGGATACCTGACAAGAAGTGGAGGAATAAAGGCATATAAACATATGTTCGGAGATGCATCGTTGACACTGAAGAATGAATGTTCCTCTGACCACATGCCATTTGTTCCTTGTACGTAGCAGGCTCTGTGGTTTGACGCAGCGTATTGTAAGCAACAGAATGGTCCGGCATTCATGTCGGGAACAAGCCGAGATGGTGTTTGTGTACGGTCAAGCAGATGAAAACGGTCGAGAAGCTATACAAATAACAAGTACCCTCACAGACACCAACCACATCACACAACAATTCAAGCCCTTTTTGGGCGTTTGTGTGATCATGGGTGCTTTCAGACAGACGAACGTGCAGAGCGGCGGATTGTCAATACACCAGATTTCAAGGGCCAGGTTCTACAGATTATTGAGGCGAACCCTGGTACTAGCTCCAGCAAGTGGCCCGCCAACATGGTGTAAGATAAAGTACAATTATGTGTAGCCTGCGCGACACGTATACGTGAACGCGTATTCCATGGAGATCTGTTGTGACATGGATGCGATGCGTCTCTGTACTGTTTTCCGGAGCGATTTGTTATTGTTTCACACACACCTTTTTCCCACCACTTTCAGCCGGGAATCCGTCCCTGCATTTTGTCGGTTTTATTAATGTTCACCCTGTATAGGCTGAACACCGGTGAAAAGACTGCATCCCTGTTATATACCCTTTATAGTCCGACCACTTCGTTCTTGGTCTTCGTCTACATCTACATCTATAGGGATCTTCTGCAATTCACACTTAAGTGCCTGACAGAGGGTTCTTCGTACCATCTTCAGACCATTTCTCTACCGTTCCACTCGCGAACACCATGTGGGAGATATGAGCATTTAAATATTTCTGTACGAGCTCTGATTTCCCTTATTTTATTATGATGATCGTTTCTCCCTATGTACGTTGGTGGCAATAAAATATTTTCATATTCAGAGGATAAAGTAGGTGAAAGTTCGTGATATGATCTCGCTGCAATTAAAGAGCCTTTGTTTTAATGATTGCCATACAACTAGCTTTTCATATCCGTGACACTATCTCACCTATTCCGCAATAATACATATCGAGCTGCCCTTCTTTGAACTTTTTCGATGTCCTCCGTCGATCCTCTCTGGTAAGGATCGCATACAGACCAGCAGTACTCTAACAGAGGACCAACAAGCTTAGTGTACGCAATCTCTTGAATAGTCATGTTGCATCTTCTAAGTGTTCTTCCAATGAAACGTAGTCTTTTCGCATCCTTCAGATATCGTGTCTAAGTCACTTTGCAATTGATTTTGATCTTCTGATGACTTGACTAGACGGAACCGTCTGCAAAAAAATCTAAGAGGGCCGCTCAGTTTATCTCATAAATCTTTTATATAGCTCAGGAACCTCAGAGCGCCTATAACATTTCCTTGGAGAATGCCAGATATAGCTTCTGTTTCACTCGGCGATTTTTCGTCGATTACTACGTACTGTGACACTCCTGAGAGGAAATCTCGTATCCATTTCCACAAGTGAAGTGATACTCCATAGGCACGCAGTTTGATTAGGTCCCTTGGGAGAAATGGTGTCAAAATCTTTTGGAAATCTATAATTATGGAATCAATATGAGATCCTGTGTCCATGGCACTAATTATTTCGTTGAATGAATAATTGTGTGTTTCACAAGAACTATAACTTTGTTAGTACCTGTCGACTGCGAAGCAAGAGACCGTTACATTAGAGGTAACACATAATATTCGAACACAGTATATGTTCCAAAATCCTCCTGAAAAACGACATTAGTGATATGGATATGTAATTCTTGGTGTGGCTTGTGCAGCTTTCCAGGCTTTTGGCACAGATCTTTCGTCAAGCAACCAGTTGTATGTGACTGGTAAGTATGGGCCTATTGTATCACCATACTATGAAATGGACCTTATTGATATGCTACCTGGACCGAAGAAGTTAACCTTCTCAAGTGCTTTAAGCTGCTCCGCTACACCGAGGATGTCTAAGATACTCATATTGGCAGTTATTCTCCATTATAATTCTGGAATATTTATTTCGTCCTCTTTGGTGAAGAAATTTCCGAAAACTGTGTTTAATACCTCGCATTTAGTGACGTTTTCATATTACCATCGGTACCGCGCAGTGAAGGTATGGATTGTGTCTTTTCACTGCTGTACGTTACATACGACCAGAATTTCTTTAGATTTTCTGTCAGATTTCGAGACAGAGTTCCATTGTGGAAGTTATTAAAAACATCTCGCATTGAAGTCTGCGCTAAGTTTTGAGGTTCAGTAAAATATCGCCAATCTTCAATACTTTGTGATCTCTTAAATTTGGCACTCTTCTTTCACTGCTTCTGTAACTGTGTTCTGACCTGTTTTGTGTTCCATGGTGGACCAGCTCCACCTTTTATTAATTTATTTGGTATAAATCTCTCAATGCCAGGATACTATTTCATTATCTTTCAGCCACATCTCATCTACATTTACGTAGTTGGGAAGGAGTGGAAGCTGTCTCTTAGGAAGGCATAAGTGAATTTCTATCTGCTTTTATAACAGATATATTTCGCATTTACTTTTGGTGGGTTTTGGATGTTGTTGTTGTCAGTATCGCTACAACCATCTTATAGTCACGAATCCCTGTATCCAATACCTATTTGTTCAGGATTATTTGTTGCTAAGAGGTCAAGTATGTTTTCGCAACTATTTACACTTGGAGTTTGTTCGTGAACTAACTTCTCAAGATAATTTTCGTATAAAGCATTTGGTATAGTTCGTGACGATGTTTTAGGCCTATCATCGGGCTTGCATATGTATTTTCGCCAGTAAATCGAGGGCAGATTGAAGTCACCACCAACAGTAATTGCAAGGGTGGGGTGCCTATTTGTGATGAGACTCAAGTTTTTTGAACTGTTCAGCAACTGTACCATATGACTAGGTGTGGGGCGGGGGGGGGGGGAGGCAGAGGGGGAGGGGGGGCTCAGTAACAGGAACCCATTATTAATTTATACCGATTTTCAAGTATAACCCCTACCCTAAGAACTCATAGGAACTACCTACTTCAGTTTCGCTACGAGGTAAACTACTTCTAACAGCAACAAATAAGTCCTCACCAACTGTATTTAATCTACTCTTTTTAAGCACTGTCAGGTCTTTTCCACTAAAATTGTCACTAGTTAAAGCCAGTTTTAGGTACCTTTCACGATTTGAGCTTCAGTGTTTCCTACTAGCGCTTGGCGCTCTGGTTCTGTCCCAACACAGCTAAGACAGTTTGGAACCACACCCTTTGAATATGAAACCCTTTCTGCGCTTTACCGAGACTCTGTAACCTAAAAGCCGCCAAATCCATTCCATACGCCCCTGCTACCCGTGTAACCGCCTGCTGCGTGTAGTAGACATCTCACCCATTAAATGGAACCAGAAATCCCATCATCCTACGGCGCTAGTCGAGAAATCAGGAACCTACACTGTTGTAGAACCATATGAGTCCCTTATTCAGACCCTCCACTTTGCTCTGTAGCAATGATCAGCAGTTGGTCATGCTGCAAATGGTGAGCTACAGATGATATAGATGATCATCTCTGTTTTCACCAGCCTTCGCCACTTCAGCTAGCCACCTGAAACCAGAAAGAATCTCTTCTGACCCAGAGCGACACACATCTTTAGTACTGATATGAGCCACCATCTGCTATTGGCTGGACCTTGTGTTATTCATGTCATCTGGAAAGACTAGAATCCCGAATTGGAATGACTCCTCCTAGTATGCACACAGAGTGCACATTACTCACCTGACATTGGAGCTTCCTACTACCAGCAATTCCACGCTGTCTGAACGCCAAGATCTCGTGGGCAGAGCGAACGACTCCATCTGGCTCAGGGTGTTTGTTAGCCACAGACAGCACCCGAAACCTGTTCGTCAGACGAAGTGGGGAGGCCCCCAGATCGTCGCTCGGATAATCTTTAACTACCTGCCACACCTTGAACCAGCATCCCACTCAACCATGAGTGAGGGGTCATCCTCAATGCTAGCAGTACTCAGGGCAGTCACAGTAGTGGACGAAATACGGGATGCAAGGGACTTGCTGGACGTACCCTGCATCCCCACATCAAGCCCCGCCCCTCCCCTCCCCTCCCCCCACCCGCACACACACACACACACACACACACACACACACACAACGATGCCCATTGGTAGCTGCCTCAAGCTGGGTGACAGAAGCCAGCACTGCCAGACGCTGCGAGCGAATGGTCACCAACTCAGGTCGTATCTTAACACAGCAGCCACAATCCCTGTCCGTTCTTAAGTTTAAGGAACAACAGAATAAATTGTGATTTTGGATGTGTAACTCATAACCGAAACACTGTGCTCTGAAGGACTGCTACCTAGACCTGAGTTTCTGACCAACTAACGATTTCTACAGTTGTAATTAACTTCTCAAACTGAGACAAACGCCTGACACAAAACAAAAGGTGGAAATATACACTACACAATATTTAAAATGCGAAAGTGTGGCTACTACAAACACAAATACGTAGGAAATTTAAGATTTTAAACTGAAATACACACAGCAAATAAAACTATGTAGCTTCTTGTTATTAGGAGCTCGTTGCAGCTCACAGACGGAACACTGTGCTGTAAACCGCTGGTGGCTGGGCGGTATCTGCTGACAAACTAACGAATTCTACAGCTGTAACTAAGTACTCCCACTAAACAAAATGCCTGACGGAAAACAAACGGCAGAAAAGTACACTAAACAGCGGTTAAGACGCGAAACTGCACCACTACATACACAAATACTCAAGTAATTTAAGAGTTTAATCCGAAATGCACGCTTTATTATTGTTTCTTCTTGATTCATATAGTGTATTACACATTGTTCCCTAAGACCTACTCCTAATTTCCTCCAAATTTCGAACCTCTTGTACCACTCTACACTGTCAAACTATTTTACTAGGTCGACGAATCCTATGAAAATGTTTTAATTTTTCTTAATCCTTGTTTTCTTTATAAAGCGCAACATCAGAATTGTCTTTCTGGTTCATCATTGCGAAAGTAAACCGATCGTTACATAACAACTCGAATTTCTTTAGGGGGAGGTTTACTATCTTTGGCCCGAAAAAAGCATGTTCTTTGAGAATTTTTTTCTCGGGATGTGTTATAGATGTCAATGTCCAATTTGGTCAAAATGTTTATTGATATTTCCTCTACAAAGTGAAATTTTTTCGACTGGAAATGTTGAAGAGCAAAGATGGAACTGCCGTCGGAACTAAACAAAATTTCGATGTAGACCACCGCGCGCGGTATGTCACAGGTCAGCCGGCTCGTCTGAAATCAAAATTGAGTTGACGTTAGTGAAGTATATAAGATTCTTTAGGAGTTGTACATCGCGTAAGTTATTTGGACCATAGGAAACAGGGGCAATTTTTCGAATTCGTCGGCCAAGAAAAAATATTTATAGTTGATGGATCGGAATAAAAGTGGTACAACTCCTAGACAATTTAGTTAGCTTCGTCGGAAACAAAGAATCATGCCAATCGGTCCAATAGATTTGAAGTTACCCTACCGCACGATTAAAAAAAACGTCATTTCGAGAAGTTTTGACTACATATAAATGCAATATTATGCAACGTTGGTTCAATATTCTATTCCTGGTCCATAAACTAGTCCTCCCTCTTCCTCATAGAGGGCGTTCTGCTCGATTTCGGCCACCCTGCGCTGCTCCAGAGCCGCTCGTAAGGCCGGTGACAAGCGGTTTTCGGTCACTTGAATCCGGTGGTCGTCCGAATGCTTGGCGAACTGTGTAATGATCTTCAGAATGTGACTACGAAGGCTTTCCCTGCGTAATAATTGATAATATTCTTCTCGGGTATGCAGCCGGATCATGACGTCTTCATGACACAATATTTCCGAGGTCCAACTGGCCGCCATCTTCAGGTGAGAGCGCTGGTGCACAATCTCGCCGGAACTGACTTCCCAGCGCAAGCGGCAGCCCCCCTGGGAAAGATGGATCTCTTACTTGAGGACTCAGCATACAGAACATTGCAGGACGACCCAACTGAACGGATAAAACGGAAGACGCTTTCACTGCTGAAGAAGAGTTCTTTACCTGACGACGTTCTCAAAAAACTTCGTCCTGGTGCTGCCGTGCCACCGAGACTATACGGCCTACCCAAGATTCATAAGAAAGGGGTCCCGCTTCGTCCGATCGTGAGTAACTTGGGTGCTCCTACCTACAATCTAGCCAAGTATTTAGCATCTGTTCTTGGCCCTCACGTCGGTAAATGCGAACATCACATTCCCAATTCTATGGTGTTTATTCAGAGATTGAAGTCCTTGTCTCTTAGTCCCTGCGATTTGCTTGTGAGCTTTGATGTTGTGTCGCTTTTTACCCGGGTTCCTCTGGAAGAATCCTTGCAATTAATTGGTGAGAAACTGGATGAGGAAACAACTAGGCTTTGTCGCCACGTGCTGACGTCGACGTACTTTTTATTCAATAACAAATATTTTGAACAGACTGACGGAGTGGCTATGGGGAGCCCATTGTCCCCAATAGACGCCAACCTTTTTATGGAAGATTTGGAGGACATGGCGCTGAAGACGGCGTCCTTAAAACCAACCTGTTTCTGGAGGTACGTTGACGACACGTTTATGGTGTGGCCTCATGGGAGAGAAGCTCTTGACCGCCTCCTAGATCATTTTAATTCCCTGCATCCTAGCATCAAGTTTCCATGGAGGTGGAAAGTGATGGAAAGCTTCCGTTTCTGGATGTTCTGGTGTACAGAAAGGACAATGGGACACTGGGACACAGTGTTTATCGAAAGCCTACGCACACGGACCGTTACCTGCATGCTTCTAGCTGTCATCCATCGTTCCAGCGTACGGGGGTCCTGCGGACGTTGGCGAGAAGAGCTTATGCCATTTCAGATGGAGAAAGCTTGACACAAGAATTGGACCACCTTAAGGTTGTGTTCAAGCAGAATGGCTATACAGATAAACAGATCCGTCGTGCTTTCCAGTTTGGACCATCGCCTGAGCCACCAGAAGATACCTGCAAATCGGTGGCTTTTCTGCCTTTTGCTGGGAGCATTTCCTAGAAGATAGGAAGAATTCTAAAACGATATCATATCAAAAGTATTTTTCGTCCGCCAGCCAAGATTAGAGCGCTTCTGGGGTCTGTTAAGGATGAATTGGGTTTGAGGAAGCCCGGTGTGTACAAGATCCCTTGCCACTGTGGGAAGGCTTATATTAGTCAGACAATCCGGACCATTCAGGACCGATGTGTTGAGCATCAGCGGCACACACGGCTGCTTCAAACTGAGAAATCCGCAGTGGCGGAGCACTGTCTCACCGAGGGACACAGAATGCTATATGATGCGACACAAATGGTTGCCCCTGCATCTCGCTATTGGGACTGTGTTTTAAAAGAATCCATAGAGATTCGTTTATCTGACAATCTTATTAATAGAGACAAGGGTTATCTTTTAAGTAAGACTTGGGACCCGGTGTTATCTGACATTAAAAAACAACGGTCTGTGTTTCAATCATCGGAATAAAAATTTTTAAAATTTCTTTTATTTTTGACAGCGATATCTCGATTTTGCCTCTTTCCACCACCGGCGGCGCGGCATGTTTACTGCGCTAGAGGGTAGCTACGGCACCTTCTCGCGCACGCGTTGTGGGTCTTCTGCGGCCTATATAGGGGCTGCCGCTTGCGCTGGGAAGTCAGTTCCGGCGAGATTGTGCACCAGCGGTCTCACCTGAAGATGGCGGCCAGTTGGACCGCGGAAATATTGTGTCATGAAGATGTCATGATCCGGCTGCATACCCGAGAAGAATATTATCATCTTCAGAATGGCTGAATACCCTTCGTTGAAGCTGCTCACTGCCAGGAAAATCGCAATCTCCACAGTCTTAGCACCAGAATGCAAATGCTTGGGGGCTAACTTCCAAACACACGCGTTCAAACTTTCATTTGAATTTTGTGTGTTTCCTCCCAAGCACTGGTATAATAACTCGTCCTACTAAAGGAAAAAAACTGGTGCGTGAAAAAGGACGAATTCAGGCAGGTGCATTTTTTGTTCAACCGCGAATAACAAACATTTCCGTTCCGTATTCGGAAAACCGTTTCAGGGGTAGATTTTAAACACTTTTATGGATAGATTTTTTGAACCATAAGATAGTAAACTTCCCCTTAACATGCTTCTGTCTGTTATACTTGTCAGTGACATCCATACATGAGCTGTTAATCAGATTTTATGGTTCGATTTTTTGAACCGAAAGATAGTAAACCTCCCCTTAAATTTCTCCTGTCTGTTATTCTTGTCAGTGAAATCCATACATGAGCTGTTAAGGATCCATTTTTTGAACCGAAAGGTAGTAAACCTCCCTTAACATGCTTCTCTCTGTTATTCTTGTGAGTGACATCCATCCATGGGCTGTTAATCTGATTGTGTGATGGTTCTCGCACTGGTTTGGTATTATTATGTTCGAGTATGTCTTCAATATCATACGAGGGGAATTCAATAAGTAATACAAGACAATATTTTCTCTGTCAGTTCCTGTTGAAAAAATGCGGACTTTTTTATACTTTCATTTCGGGCCCTATAATTTCGTCAAGTTCCGATAGGTGGCGGCGCTATACGTAGCTTTGAAATGGCGTCTGTAACGGAGGTGAGTTCCAAGTACAGACCTGTCATTGACTTTCCTTTGAAGGGAAATCGGAACATCGCAGATATTCTTAGGCATTTCCAGAATGTCTACGGAGACCTGGAAATGAGCAAAAGCACGGTGAGTCTTTGGGCGAAGCGTATGTCATCATCGCAACAAGAGCCATCTCCCGCCTGTTGCCCGGCCACACACAACTGTGACTCTTGCAATACTGGAATGTCCGGACGTTCTCATTCCAGGTGAAGCAAACGAACTTCTTCTTCTCCTTGACAAAGCAATGTCTCACACAAGTCTACGCATCCTTGAGGAGCTCACAAAACTTATTTGGACTGTTCTTCTTCATTCACCCTACAGCTAGGATCTTGCTCCTTCCATCTGTTTGCTCCAATGAAGGACGCACTTCGTGGGAGCCAGTACGTGGCTAATGTGGACGTCGACCAGTGGCGTGGTACCATGCAGGCATACAGGCCCTCTCAGTAAGTTGGAGCAAGGCTATCGATAGAACGAAGATTATGTTCAAAAATAGGGTTCTATAGCCAAAGACTGAGAAATAATATGTTGTATTGGAATCCTGAATAAAACCAACTTTCTATCGGAAAAATAGTATGTTCCATTACTTACTGAACGCCCCTCGTAGATTCTACGCACGAACTTGAATAATCGTTTGGTTGCCGCTTCTCCCTCTGGTTTTAGAAATTCCAAAGCAATGTTTTCTACCCTGTCTGCTTTATCTGACAGCCTTATTTCCAAGGTTCTGTTAGTACTAGACCCCCTATGTCTCCTATATCGAATGCCCTTCCTTTTCGTATTACATTATTAGACAATTCCGCCCCCTTAGAGAGGCCTTCGATGTACTCTTTCCACACCGACCCTCTCTCCTCTGCATTTGTCGCTGGAACTCCCACTGCAATCTCATTGTTGGCCCTCTTATTGTTAATTTCCCCGTAGGTTGTTTTGAGTTTTCAGTAGCTAAAATTAGTTCTTCCGATGACCATTACACTTTCAATTTCTTCATAATTTTTCTGCAACCATTTAGTCTTGGCGTCCATGCACTTTCCGTTTATTTTACTTCTGAGTGACTTATATTGCTGTAATTAAAGAAAACGAAGGACCAAAGACGTATCACCAAAGAAATTTATTTCAAACGACTAGTTTCAGCACAACACTTGCGGTAACTTCAGGTCCACTATAAACCAAAAGAGTACATTCATCTCTTGGCTCATGTATCGGAGAACACATATAATACTAATTGTCATGGATTGCATACATCAGGAATGTGTAGTCTATTCTATGCTATATGGGGTAAGGAATGCAACTACTATTTCGGTTTATAATGGAACTGAAGATGGCGTAAATGTTGCGCCGAAACTAGTCGTTTGAAATAAATTTCATTGATGATAAGGCTGTGTTGTTTCGCTTTCTTTATTTATATCCTCAGACACTGTCCCACATCCGAGACAATGGACTTCCAAATATTATTTAATCTTTTTTTTTTCTTCAAAATTTTTGCACTTCCTTCTGTCGTCGATCAATTGGAGTATTTCTTCTGTTATCTAAGGTTCATCCGCAGTTACTTTCTTTTGACCTATATTTGTGTGTTGACCTTCTGTGATTACCCTGTTTAGAGACATCCATTCGCCTTCAACTGGTCCGTCTAGCCTGGTACTCACTATGGCAGTACCTACAGCCTTAGAAGAATTGAAACTCTTTTTATTATTCCTCTCCACTTCAGCATCCCAGTTCTTTTCACATTCATTCTTTCCATTTTTCTATACATTCCAGTCTTTCCTTCGTAATTACTAAATTGTCATCCGAGTCTACAATATACACGTTCCTGGGTACGCCTTACAACCGAGCCTCTCATTTGGGAAACTCTGCCTGACCATGATGTAATCCAGGTGGAATCACCTTGTGTTTCCAGCCATTTTCCAAGTATACCTCCTCCTGTTGTGATTTTTGACAGGCTATGTGTTATTAACAGCTGAAATGTATTACAGAACCGTGTTAGTCTCGCTGTTCCCTCATTCCTACTACCAAGCCCATATTCTCCCGTTGTTCTGTCTTCTATTCCTTCCGTTACTCCTGTCTTCTACTCCCCGCGAATTATTACATTGTTACCTACCTTCTTTAGATACTGCAATACCTGTTTAATATTCTCATGAACTTTCTCTATAACTTCAGCTTCTGCTTGTAATACCTGAACCACTGTTCTCGGTGTTGGTTTGCTGTCGATTCTGAAGAGAAGAATCGTATCGCTGAACTGTTCACAGCAGCCCACTCTCTGCCCTGCATTCCTATATATACCGAACCCTACACTTGTTGCACAATTTTCTGATGTTATTTGTTTCGCCGTACATCTGTCTGATAATAAATTCTTATCTTCTTTCCATTCCACTACACTAAGCCAGCTGTATCTAGAAGAACCTTCGTATTCTGTTTTTAGATTTTCTAGATTCCGTATGACATTCGTACGTCCGACGTTCCACTCTTCCACCCATCGAACCACGCTGTCGTTTTCTCATAGTCACCTCCCCCCATTGCTCTCCCTTACAGGATAGCTGAATGGGAAACTAATCCGTAATTTTTTGCCAGTGGAGAGATAATCATGACACTTCTTCAATTGTTGTTTGTTGTTGTGGTCTTCAGTCCTGAGACTAGTTTGATGCAGCTCTCCATGCTACTCTATCCTGTGCAAGCTTCTTCATCTCCCAGTACCTACTGCAGCCTACATCCTTCTGAATCTGTTTATTGTATTCATCTCTTGGTCTCTCTCTACGATTTTTACCCTCCACGCTGTCCTCCAATACTAAATTGGTGATCACTTGATGCCTCAGAACATGTCCTACCAACCGATCCCTTCTTCTGGTCAAGTTGTGCCACAAACTTCTCTTCTCCCCAATCCTATTCAATACTTCCTCATTAGTTATATGATCTACCCATCTAATCTTCAGCATTCTTCTGTAGCATCACATTTCAAAAGCTTCTATTCTCTTCTTGTCTAAACTATTTATCGTCCTTATTTCACTTCCATACATGGCTACACTCCATACAAATACTTTCAGAAATTACTTCCTGACACTTAAATCTATACTCGATGTTAGCAAATTTCTCTTCTTCAGAAACGCTTTCCTTGCCATTGCCAGTCTACATTCTATATCTTCTCTACTTCGACCATCATCAGTTATTTTGCTCCCCAAATAGCAAAACTCCTTTACTACTTTAAGTGTCTCATTTCCTAATCTAATTCCCTCCGCATCACCCGACTTAATTCGACTACATTCCATTATCCTCGTTTTGCTTTTGTTGATGTTCATCTTATATCCTCTTTTCAAGACCCTATCCATTCCGTTCAACTGCTCTTCCAAGTCCTTTGCTGTCTCTGACGGAATTACAATGTAATCGGCGTACCTCAAAGATTTTATTTCTTCTCCATGGATTTTAACACCTACCCCGAATTTTTCTTTTGTTTCCTTCACTGCTTGCTCAATATACAGAATGAATAACATCGGGGAAAGACTACAACCCTGTCTCACTCCCTTCCCAACCACTGCTTCCCTTTCATGTCCCTCGAGTCTTATAACTGCCATCTGGTTTCTGTACAAATTGTAAATAGCCTTTCGCTCCCTGTATTTTACCCCTGCCACCTTCAGAATTTGAAAGAGAGTATTCCAGTTAACGTTGTCAAAAGCTTTCTCTAAGTCTACAAATGCTAGAAACGTAGGTTTGCCCTTCCATAATCTAGCTTCTAAGATAAGTCGTAGGGTCAGTATTGCCTCACGTGTTCCAACATTTCTACGGAATTCAAACTGATCTTCCCCGAGGTCGGCTTCTACCAGGTTTTCCATTCGTCTGTAAAGAATTCGCGTTAGTATTTTGTAGCTGTGACTTATTAAACTGATAGTTCGGTAATTTTCACATCTGTCAACACCTGTTTTCTTTGGGATTGGAATTATTATATTCTTCTTGAAGTCTGAGGGTATTTCGCCTGTTTCATACATACATCTTGCTCACCAGATGGTAGAGTTTTGTTAGGACTGGCTCTCCCAAGGCCGTCAGTAGTTCCAATGGAATGTTGTACTACTGCCCACATATTTTGTGCACATGCATTATGTATATCTTGCACAGTGATTTCCATTGCCTTCTGCAAAGTCATGCCATTCAGCATTGTTGATTCTTCTGAGTTAGAGAGACAGTTTCCCAACCCACGGGCGAAAGTTTGCCCTGAAACTCTCTCTGACCCTTCTTCCTCTTTGACAAGGCCGTTGGCAGTACGAGGGTGATTCTTAAAAACGGAGGTTCACAACCGCTATTTCTCATGTTTTTTTCCCAAAATTTAAGTACTACCTGTCTTCAAACCTGGCACAAAGGACGCTTTAATTGCTATTCACAAACGCTACCCCTAGACTGCTGGTGATCTGTACTACATGAACATTGCCAGGAATCACCTGCGCCCCTCCAATCTTGATGTCTTTCTAGATGGCGATGCCATCTTCCAGCAGGACAAATGTCGGTGTCACACGGCCAGATAGTGCTACAGTCGTTTGAGGAGCATGACAGTGAACTCACGTATATGTCCTGGCCACCAAATTCGCCTTATCTTAACCCGAAAGATCTGGAACACTCACGAACGACAGGCCCTTAATTTATGGGGAATTGTATACCTGTACCTCCGGTCTACGGAAACCTACCAAGGAGTTGTCTAAACCATGCTGCTACTGGGTTGCGTTCCAAATGTGGATCAACATGCTGTTAAGCTGCTGGTCATAATCTCATGTCTGTAATTTTAATGTATAGTGGATTACAAGCTGTTGAGAACGTTTGTGACAAGATTAAACTCTGCCCCAGACTGCACACTGTCACGAAAATTCATTAAATGTATTCGCAATTGCAAATAATGACAACCATCAGCTGTAGAATGGAATGACGACAGTGAAATTTCCATCAGGTTGTTCCTATGAATCCGAGCCTGGCAATTGCTTTTCCTGTGGCAGCCCCCTTCATACATCGTAGCGCCTACTGCATCGGCATCCCTCTTTACGTCCAACCAACACGGGATGCCTGCTTCACAGGGCGAATATTCACCAGGAACAACTACGTCTTCTGTGTTGTGAACTCAAATATTTACAGGCGGCCACAACACAACACAACACCAGGTCTCCACCAATGGCCGCCACGGACCGCTACCCATTCGCAGACCCTGCACCACAGCTTTACCAGAGGTCGCAGCTAGCCCAGGAACTACTTTGATACGCCAAGCACGTGATCGCAAATAGTTCCGGCAGAAACATCCACCAAACGGGCTTTATAGGACGGCTCACTGCCGGCAAAGGGCAGTTCGACGCACCGCTTGGAAATGTTCAGAGCTGCCACCCCGGCAGCTAGGGCCAGACCCCTCTTCCAGCTGGCCGATCTCTTGCAGATTGACTTGGTATACTCGAAAAACACTTTGACATTGTAGAATTGTTTTATTGTGATCTCTCCCCTTGAAGAGATGGGTCTTCTCTGTTTTATATATATTTCGCAAAAACATAATTCACAGAAATACCAAGATTTCAAGAGCCGACATGTGCGAGAATTACTGCGCAGTCAACTTAGCAGCTCGTGCATCCACGGTGCTGACAAGAATTATATACAGAAGAATGGACAAGAAAAGTGAAAATCTGCTACATGACGATCAGTTTGGCTTTAGGAAAGGTGAAGGCGCCAGAGGCATAGTTCTAACGTTGTGGTTGATAGTGGAAGCAAGACAGAAAAAGGGTCAACACACGTCCATAGGATTTGTCGACCTGAAAAAAGCGTTCGACTCCGTAAAATGGCGCAAGATGTTAGAAATTATAACAAAAATAGGGGATAAGCTGTAGGGGAAGACGGGTAATATACAATATGTACAAGAATCAAAGGGGACCATTAAATGTGGGAGACCAAGAATGAAGTGCTCGAATTAGAAAGGGTTTAAGAGAGGGATGTAATCTTCCGCCTCTATTGTTCAATCTATACGCCGAAGAACCTATGACTGAAATAAAAGAAAGGTTGAAGAGTGGCATTAAAATTCAAGGTGAAAGGATATCAATGATAAAATTCGCTGAAGACATTGCTACCCTCAGTGAAAGTGAAGAAGAACTGCTTGATCTGTTAAAGGGATGAACAGGCTAATGACTACAGTAAATGAGAGTGTATCGAAGAAAGACGAGAGTAATGAGAAATTTCAGAAATGAGAATATTGGCAAACTTAAAATCAGAATTGGGGATTACAAAGATAGATGAAGTTAATAAATTCTGCTACGTAGGTAGCAGGAAAAACCCATGAGGGACAGAGCAAGGAGGACATAAAAGGCAGATTAATACTATCAAAAATGGCAGTTCCGGTCAAGATAAGTCTACTAGTATCAAAAATGGGCCTTAATTTGAGGAAGACATTTTTGATAATGTACGTCTGGAGCATAGCATTGCATGGTAGTGAAATATCGACTGTGGAAATACCGGATCAGAAGTGACTTGAGGAATCTGAGATGTGGTGCTACGCAACAATGTTGAAAATTAATTCGCACGATAAGATAAGGAAGGAGGGGATTTTTTGAAGAATCAGCGAGGAAAGGAGTACATGCAAAACCATACTAAGGAGGCGGAACAGGATTATAGAACAAATGTTAAGACATTACGGAATAACATGCGTAAAGGGAGCTGTAGAGGGTAAAAATTGTAGAGGAAGGTAGAGATTGTAATACATTCTGCAAGTAATTGAGGACGTAGCGTCCCCAGTCAGAAGAAGAAGGGATAAAAAACTGCTACTATAAGGTGAGTAGTTTCTTTCGCATAATCTCTGTAGTACCTTACAGGTATCTCATCTGTTTTAAATGCCTTTTCATTACTAAGCGATTGAAATTGCCATTTCGCTGTTCGCATGATAATTGAAATAACAGATGATATAACGGTCTTCCATAGCCAAACGGATTCGGAAGACCGACTTCAGTATGTCGGCCTTGTCTCTGTCATCTTCCGATTCGGTGCTAGTGAGAGAGACTCAATAGATGATTTAGATCTGTTTACTGATTACATAAGACAAAAAGTTCTTAGCGTATTTGGTCAGATCGGTTGCAAAATTTTGCTTTGCGATCCATTGAACGCTTCTCTCATTGCTCTACTTACGCTCATTAATGCTTCGTTCAGCTTTTGTTTGTAAGCTAGATTGTAACTTCACTTAAATATGTGATGAAGTTGTCCTTGCTTTTGCAACAACTTTCTAACACGGTGGATCTTTACCGTCACTCAAAATCTTGCTTGGAACATACTTGCCTAAGGCATATTGAACGATGCTTTAGAATTTTTTCCGTTTGTTTTCCACATATTCATCCACAGAGATTGAAATATACTGTTTGTCTGCTGTCACTCTTACTAACCATAATTATTTTCTTACCTTTTCTAAATTCCTTGTAACAACAGTAGTTACTGATGCTATCACAACATCATGTTAACTCTAAGGCAACTGATTCGCAAAGTTCAAGTTTGTTAATTTCTACGACGTCTGAGACATTATCCTCACAAGTTGGCTCTCTATCTGACCGAAATAATTTTCAGGCAAGACATACAGAATAATGCTACAGGAATTCCTGTCCCTTGCACCAATTTTAAACGCACGACTCTGGCATTCTGTAGCTGGCTAATTGAAGTCTTCCTTTATTACAATAGCGTGATTAGGAAACTTACGGTACTGTGTAAGTTCTCTCTGAAACACTCTGTCACTATAGCTTTTGATGCAAGGGATCTACACTGCTGGCCACCGTAAATGCAACACCAAGAAAGACAAGAGGTAGCACAACAAAATTTATTTTGTAGATAACATGTTGACCAAGTATCAAATGATTACGTTTACAGACGTCTGCGACATGTGGTTCCTGCCAGAATCAGTAGCCAGAGTAGCCTCCATTAATGGAGATCACCGCTGCCACACGTCTCGACATTGAGTCAAAGAGACGTTGGATGTGTTCCTGGGGTACAGCAGCCCAAGCAGCTTCCACACGTTGCCAAAGATCATCTGGTGTGGCAGCTGGGGATGTAATCTGGGTCACTCGTTGAGCAACCATGGACCACATGTTTTCTATCGGCGAAAGATCCGGAGAGCGAGCCGGCCAGGGAAGCAGTTCAATCTGTTTATTGACGAAGAACCTTTGGACAATGCGTGCCACGTGTCGTCGCGCATTATCCTGTTGAAATATGGCTGTGGCCGAGCCCTGAAGGTAAGGAAGGACAACTGGCTCCAGCACCTCGGATATGTAGCGCCGGCTATTTAAAGTACCGGCAATGCGTACTAGAGGCGTGCGAGAGTAATATCCAATACCGCCCCATACCATAATACCCGGTGCAAGACCAGTGTGGCGGTGCATAATGCAGCTGTCCAGCATCCTCTCTCCACGGTGTCTCCACACTCGAATCCGACCATCGTGGTGCCGCAGACAGAAGCGTGCCTCGTCAGTAAAGACAACGTCATTCCATTCTGCCGTCCACATCCGTCTGTCATCACACCATTGGCGACGGAGACGTCTGTGGTTCTGCGTCAATGGTAGACGAAGCAATGGACGTCTTGCGGACAGACCATTCTGCTGTAAACGGCGTCGAATGGTACGCGCAGACACTGGATGATGCGTTACAGACGCAATGTGCTGTGCTATGGTTCGGGATGTCACTGAGCGATCCGTCACTGCCATGCGCACAATTTGCCTATCAGCACGTGCAGTGGTGCACCGAGGTGAATGCGATCGACCACGTCGGTCCGTCGTACCATCCCGCATCCAACGGTCACATATCCGCATTACAGTTGTTTGGTTTCGTCCAACACGACTAGCGATTTCTCTGTATGATAATTCACAATCTCGGTAAGCCACTATCCTTCCTCTGTCGAACTCGGATACTTGATCAAACGATGTTCGCTGTTGTCTACGAGGCATAACTGATCGTCTTGTGAAACAACCACAAGGTAAACACACGTGCCGAACGTACACTCGTCACAATCGCCAAGCCTTAAATGGCGCTATGAGGTGGCGCCACAGGCGCGCGTGATGTGCGTCTGCGCTGAAATTCTAATCAGTAGCATATCTCATCGCTGCAAACCCATGGTGTAAATTTCACTTGATTTGGATGCTTCCTTCAGGGTGTTGCATTTACGTTGGCCAGCAGTGTATAAAACCAAAAGATAACAATGTTTGACCCACGTTCAGTGCTTAATATCAGATTTATAATTAGTAATAACCTCACTACCTGTACTGAATTCGTGTCCGCAATAAATACACCACCACTGCTGCTATCTATCTAATGGGTGCAAAACACAATTGAATCCGTACTCGGAAATCTGTTGCGACTCACCTGCTCTTTCAATCAACTTTACACTTTCTTTCTTTCTTGGAGTCAGCCGCGTTACTATTGATTTGGCAGTGTGAGAGACAGAGGATGGCCGGATGCCCTTCCTGCCACCACCCCGAACCCCCTGGGACGGAATTAGTGTAGCCCAGTTTTCTGCGTCTAGTGGAAGCCATGGAAGAGTGCAAACATTTTCAGATGTCGGCGAGTCGTGTAACTGAGGCGGAACGTGGGGACCAGCCCGGTATTCACATAGCGGGATGTGAAAAACCGCCTAAAAACCACATCCAGGCTGTCCGGTCCTTAATCCGCCGTTCGGATTCCATCCGGGGCTGGCGCACCTACGCGAGTCCAGGAAGCAACACATTAGCACTCTTGGGATACCTCCTAACATAGTGTCGGGCAGTGTGCAGCAACTTACCCTGCATGGACTCACCAAGTCGTTGGAAGTGCCCTGCAGGAATCCTGAGCCATGCTGCCTCGATAGCCGTCCATAATTGCGGAAGAGTGGCCGGTGCAAGATTTTTTACACCAACGGACCTCTCGATTATGTCCCATAAATGTTCTATGGGACTCGTTGGGCGATCTGGGTGGCCTCATCATTCGCTCTAATTGTCCTGAAGGTTCTTCAAGCCAACCGCGAAGAATTGTGGCCCGGTGATATGGCGCATTGTCATCCATAAAAATTCCATCGTTGTTTGACAACGTGAATACCATGAATGGCTGCAAAGAGGACCCATTCCATTCCATGTTCACGTAGCCCACAAAATTATGGAGCCACCAACGGCTTGCATAGTGCCTTGTTCAGAACTTGGGTCCATTAATTTGTGTGGTCTGCCCCCACGCTCGAAACCAATCATAAGCTCTTATCAACGGAAATCGGAACTCATCTGACAGGCCACGGTTTTCCAATCGTCTAGAATCAACAGATACCTTCATCGTATATCCCATATTGATCTCTGAGGATATTTCAGAAGTGTTGCTTGTCTGTTAGCACTGACGGCTCTACTGACATGTCACTGCTCTCGGTCGCAAAGTGAAGGCCATCGGCCACGGTGTTGTCTGTGGCGAGAGGTAATGCTTGAAATTTTGTATTCTCGGCACTCTCTTGGCACTGCGTATCTTGCAATACTGAATTCCCTAACGATTTCCGAAATTGACTGTCCCATGCGTCTAGCTCCAACTACCATTCCACGGCGAAAGTCTGTTAATTCCCCTCGTGCGGCCATAATCACGTCGGAAACCTTTCCACATGAATCACCTGAGTGCAAATGACAGCTCCTTCAATGCACTGCCCTTTTATAACTTTTGTCTGCCACACTACCGCCATCTGTATATGTGCACATCGCTATCCCATGACTTTTGTCGTCTCATTCTATGTTCCAAATACTATACGTGATGATAAACTTAGGATTGATTCCCCTGCAGTTTACTAATATCATATTAGTCTTTTCTATTTCAGATCTGCGAGGACGAACGTTCTCTGAGAATAAAGTAGCTGATTTGCAATTTCGGCAATAAATTCCTCACTGATCCCGAGTGCTCTCTTCCTGCATCTAGTGCAAGCCCTACCTGCTGAGGCGATAGCGGAGGTCGAGAAATTAGCACGGGATGCCGTCGCCATCTGCTACCATCGTTTACATCTTCAAGTCTTCTCCAAGCCAGAGAACCACAGCTGACTCTGGATACGATGCTACAAATGATGAGCTGAGCTTAGACATCGCTTCCGATGCTAGCTGTCTCCACCAAATCAGCAAACAGCTGACATCATTCGCGCCGACGTGAGCCATGGTTTGCAGTCGTTTACAGCCAGTGCCGGCTCTAGGACTAAACGTCACGGAAAGCATAACATGTGCACTCTGGGATCTTTTCCCGGCTTTCTTGCTGTTTCCCTATGGTGTTCCATTACTCGCCTAATGTTCGAGACCAATTCACTAGCATACCGGCTCTCTGCACTTGTCCGAACTGGTCAGGAAAATAGGAGAGGCAGGCACTGCTGGCTCACCTCTGTTAACAAGGGGCGGCATCTCACACCTGTTGCTAAAGTTGGTGGCGCACTAATGTGGCCACGGCCACGACCAGACATACGGCAGGTCGGATGCGGTCAAGTTTACACGGAAGGTGAACGTGCAACGCGCTCGGATACGACTGCGGCAAGCCGTCAGTTTGGCTGGTATTTTGTGATGCAAGCAGTCTCCGGCCAGTGACCCGCTGCGGCCAAAGTAGTGTGCAGCCTAAAGCCGTCGGCACACGGACCGTGCATCCGAACGTTGAGCGTTGAGCGTGCCGAGTTTCTGACGTCACAGCATGGAATAGCACGCTCGGGAGTCTTTCCGAACGTGCAGAGCAATATCTGGCATGTCAGATATTCTCAGCGTGCGTCTGAGCGTTGACCAATGACATGGCACAACGCCACCTACGTCACACGCACGCCGTCTCCCTTCAGTACAGAGTTGTGACGCGCCATATTGTCATTCATTTCAAGCCTATACGTATATATGCCGTTCCGACCACCAGCAAATTGAGAATCACTGCAAAACTCATTGTTAACTGTCTGATTCGTTCCAATAAAATAATGAGAAACATCATATTCGCGGCAAAATAATTATTGTAACTTGCGTATAATGAGAGTAGGCTATTTGAAGGCAGCGACACACTGAAGATCCACCCAAAACGCATTGTTCTTGGTACAATGTGTTATAATTAAATATCAGTTAGTAAAATATCTACGATTAAAGTTTTTGGCAAGAGGTAATGTACTATCATTAGATACAGCAGATGTGATGATGGTATAGCGTAATGAATAGCATCATTGTATACAACTGAGGTTTTTTTTGTTGGGGCGGTGGTTCGCGTCCTGACACGACAAATTTTTTTTTTCCTAACATTCGCGTTTTTGTTAGGTTCTGATACTTTATTATTAGTTTAATATAAGTATAGACTGTAATGTTTGATTTTATGTAAATACAAGTTCACCTTTTTTTGAGGGGTGACTTTGTTCGATTGGCTTAATTTACAGGACAGCTTGTGCTACTTGTATAAAGATATTTTGCTCCTTTTTCTTTTACGCTTCGTAATTCACATGTTGCAAAGATTCTGCTACTGGGTAGGAACAGTGATCAAGTAAGACTGACCTTGGGGTTTTACTAAAATGTGGGAATGATGAAATATTGTTTACCTTATGCGGAGAAGTATTCCAATTTTGTAACGCACTGCTTGTAATGGAACTTTTATAAGCCTGTGTCCTTATAGATTGGACATGGTACTTTCCTTTTCGTGGACGATGGAAGAAATGTGCATTTTAATAGAGCTGACGTGGGAATTTTACGCGCCCGTTGAGTAAACAGTGTGATTAACGAACTAGAAACATCCCTCAACTGTCGCTTGAGTGCGTTGCGATCGCGTATACCACGTTGGGGTCCACGTACCGTATGCACAAGTCGCATCATTCCTGAGCGTTGAGCAGCACGTTGAACTGGGCACGCTCAACGTTAACGTTCGGCAGCACGGTCCGTATGCCGACGGCTTTACGGAGCAGCGCGGACGCTTGACTGATAGCCTGCTGCCTGCCGTCGATGCTGTAACAGCTGCGTTAAATTTTTACATTTGATTATTTGATCATTGCTGCATTTATGTCATTAGTGACACCGATACGAAGAAATTTATTATACAGCTTAGTGAGAGCTATGTTTTGTGAGACTAGTCATCACAAGAACATTCAGATAAAACCTGAAAGAGAAAACGTTGGAGGAATAATACCACAGGAACGAAACACACTGTATATGTTCTTTTATGACCGTATTTTATCAACACAACGTGCACATTCAGTTCAGAGAACGTAGTTGTAATTGCCATGACAGAGTGACGTCATGTACAAAATAATAGTTGAATACGTTTCTGTAGCGTGAATTCCCAAGACTGCAGAAGCCGACAAGTGCGAGAATTGTCGCACAATCAGGTTAACAGCTCATGCACCCAAGTTGCTGACAAAAATAATATACAGAAGAATGGAAAAGAAATTTGAAGATGTGTTAGATGATGACCAGTTTGGCTTTAGGGCAGGCAAAGGCACCAGGGAGACAGTTCTGACATTGCTGTTAACAGTGAAAGCAAGAGTGGAGAAAAATCAAGACTCGTTCAAAGGATTTGTCAACCTGGAGACAGCGTTCGACAATGTAAGATCGCGCAAGATGTTGGAAGTTCTGAGAAAGACAAGGTAAGCTATAAGGAAAGACGGGTAATACACAATATGTACAAGAACCAAAAGGCGGGAATAAACATGAAAGGCTAAGAACGAAGTGGGCGTATCAAAAAGGCTGTGAGACAGTAATGTAGTTTTTCACCTCTGCTGCTCGGTCTATATTTCGAAGAAGCAGTAATGGTAATAAAAGAAAATTCCAGAGTAGGATTAAAATTCAGGGTGAAAGGATGTCAGTGATACAGGGTATGTTTAATGACATGAAGAGTGTAATAAGTGCAGAATATCAATTAGGAACAAATCGAAAAAAGGGGAAAGTAATGAGAAGTAGTAGAAATGAGAAAAGGAGAAACTTAACATCATAGTGAAGTTAGCAACCCAGGCTGCAAAATAGCCCATGACGGACGGAGCAAGTGCGGCATAAAAAACAGACTAGCACTAGTAAACGGATTATTCCTGGCAAAGAGAAGTCTACCAGGGTTAAACATAGATTCTAATTTGGGGGTGAAATTTCTGAGAATGTACGCTTGGAGCACAGCATTGTATGTAGTGAGACATTGATTGTGGGAGAAACGGAACGGAATGAGTCGAAGCGTTTAAGATGTGATGTTAAACGCGAATGTTGAAAATCAGGTGGATTGATAAGGTAAAGAATAAGGAGGTTCTCCGCAGAATCGACGAGGAAAGCGATTTATGGTTCAAATGGCTCTGAGCACTATGGAACTTAACTTCTGAGGTCATCAGTCCCCTAGAACTTAGAACTACTTAAACCTAACTACCCTAAGGACATCACACACATCCATGCCTGAAGCAGGATTCGAACCTGCGACCGTAGCGGTCACACGATTCCAGACTGTAGCGCCTAGAACCGCTCAGCCATCCCGAGAAGAAGGGACAGGATGATAGGACATCTATTAAGGATATGCTATGTTTCTAGTTCGAGAATGACAATGGTTCAGTACTTTTTGTTGCGCAAAGAAAGTAACAATCATTCCTTTGTAGAGTGAGATTACAACGTAGGATTAACCCACTATTTTCTTCTTAGATTTCGCCTCACGATTACAGAAGTACGCAACCGTAACTACGTCCAAAGACTCCATCGTGCGATTGACAAGTGGACCGTACGAATTCTACCAAACTAATATGATTCATATTGACAAGGCGTGGCGGGGAACTATTAGGAGTTGAACACATGTAAGCAGGAAGACGCAACTCTCAACCTTTTTCGAGAAAATCGAGTCTGATAGTTAAGGGTCCCCAAACACTTTTTTCGTTGTTAATACTAGAGAAGGCGGCAGCCCAACGAGTAAGCCCTTGGCTTCACAAGTGGGAGGTCTGTGGATCGAAACTCGCTCCTGGTACTTTTCTTCATTTCCAAATAATTCTAACAATATGATTTTGTAAATTATCCACAGTTAATAATTTATTTATCATTTTTATGATATTTATCATGAAAAAACGTGAGAAAAAATTTTCATATCGAGGTTAGAAAGAAGAAAGATACGCAATAACCGGTGTCACACTGAGCTAGAATTTATGGTCAGCGACTAAGTGTAAGGTCAATGAGCTGGATGCGAGTTTTGCAAATGTGAAATACTTCTCTACATTATAGAAGCGAATATTAAATTTGATGTAATCTACGAGTAATTGTAATTTATTGTAACCTTCGAGTAATTGCTGATGTTTGATATTAACATGAAAAGGATTCCGCAGACAGGGAAAGAACCTGTTCTTGGGAAACTACTTCTATGATGACGAAAAAGGCATTAAATGATCTTCAAGCACATGTGTTCGAGCAGCGGTATGATGAAAATGATAGTAATAATGATGGTAATAATCGAATTATTCGGTAACTTCACACTTCACAATGGATTTTCTCGAACTAAGAAATTTGCTGAATTTGTGAAAATTTCAAAATGGCTAGCCTATGATGCCTAGAAGAGTCTTTACATCCTGCTGACATGAGAATAGCATAATCTCCGCGTCAGAAGCTTGCTTCTACTTAGCCATTGAATAGACTCGCATTTTTTCCACCGTGACTAATTTTGTAAGCTAAGCACATCATCCGTTACAGCATACTCCTGGGGCTGGGAAATGTGGCCACAATGGTCTGGTGGAACGAACTGTCACAGGTACAATGCGTGGGTTCAGCCGTTTACTTTTAAGAGGCGCAAACAGATTTGCTTTACCACTGGTAACCTCAAGAGAAAGACGTTATAATCCAGAATCCGCATTAAACATCACGTTCCTTCATTACCAACTGGGCGGAGCCGGTGTACGTTGGGAAATGATATAGCGGAAGTCATGGTAAACAGAAATACAGTCGCCAGTAAGCTTACTTACATTAGAAAATTTTATTTTATTTGATGAACCGATAGCCATTTAAGGGAACAGGGCTCTTATTTTACTGATACGTGATTGAATTAGAGACTTTGAAAATTTGGTGCTGGACTGTGATTCGAATTCGTATCTCCTCTTTCAAGGATCTGAATCTCTCGGAATAGTATAGTTCAATCATTTCGTTCCTTTTCCCAAGACTGCAATCTTCTCTAGGTCTCCTCCAAAGGTAAGTATGTGGGTCCGAATACTGATCCAATACTAAATATTCATAATATCATTTCAAGCCCTATCACGTGCTTACGCGCCTGCCAGTGAAAATTAACGTGCATTTTTAATGTCTGTTTATGTGTTGCCAACAATCGCATTAGGTGCCGTTATTTCTGGTCAAACACGCACACATCTTACTGTTGGTGAGTAAGCAGCTGAGACTTAAGCTATATTCGTGGATGCACGGTAGGTGTGCAGTTCGATTGTCGCTTAGGCACGAAAGTCTGTATCCTTATTTTAGATTCAAACACCTAGCAGCTGGTAAGAAAAACCTATAGATAACATTTGATTTTACTTAGCTAACAATCCGATTACGTGTTGGGTTCGTATCTCCGTCACAGAACTCCGCAACATGCACTTCATCTTTAAATGCATGAACACTTTGTTACTTCAGAATGGAGGTATATCAGACATCTTTCGTGGTTAGTTAACAGGGACGAAGGGTCTTGATAGGAGTCCCGGTTTATTACAAAAATTGTCGTCTTTTATTGTCAAGTTTAGATTTGGTTACTGGAATTGGAAAAAGTTTCAATAATTCATGACTCTTCATTGCTATTTCTCAATATGATGTGATTAGATTAGATTCATTAGACTAATTCTTTTTCCATAGATCATGAATACATTTCGTAATGATGTGGAACGTGTTATTTTAATGAAAGAGTTCTTTACATACCATGATTTAATTTCTTTACAACAATTTTTTTTTCTCTCTCTCTCTCTCATTCTTTTTGATTTCTCTCTCTCTCTCTCTCTCTCTCTCTCTGACACACACACACACACACACACACACACATTATTTTATTTTTATTTTTATTTGTTTCTTGTGCTCGACTATCAGCGAGGCACGAAAATTTCTGTAAATGAGTTCTTAGTTTTGAGTACACTTACGAAAGAAATATAAAAACAACTATGAGAGTTACTGATTTATGATGCTTAGTTTGCAGTCAGTTCTGAGTATTATTAGTAACTACGCTCCAGTCCCTAAACCTAGTTACAGAAATGCGAATCAGACGCATTACGTATTCCAGGCCGTAGCAGCCACGACTTGGAGACGCCAGCTATGCTCACTTCCCAGCCCGCTGTAGGATCACATCGGTTCGTCTTCTTCCTGCTGGTACTGTAACTGAGATTTGGCAACAAGGCAGGGTATGTTTGGCAACTCTGTAATCGACGAGTTACTTCCTGTTGTGCACGGAAATAAGCATCAAACTTCACTTGATTTTACCTGTCATTTCCATTGAATAATCTGAGTTATTATCGCTTGAGGTGTAATAAAAGATTGAAAATTTACGGTTTTCAGCCCAGAAAAGTCGTTGCACGTGGAAATCGCAACTAATCTCGTCCTTGTAGTAGCGGTTTACGAGTTCTAGTAACCATTGGCCTCGTTAGACGAAGCTAAGACACATACATCTTCGCCAGCTCTTTGGTAACGTGCTGACCTGTGAAAAAGTGTCAGTTATGGTTCGCAGTTCCAGTCTCACTAACTGTAACGTTTTTATCCCTTCTGTGGAAGAGCTTCAAGCAGTCAGGTCAAGCATCGATAAGGAAATCGCAAGAAAATACTTTCGGCTAATAGTGCAATGGTGAAAAACATACAATGCTGCACAACAGGTAACGCCTCTTTCCGCTGCTGGCAAACAAATTTTGGGTTCTAGGAATATGTAACTTTATCTATGAAATGCCACATTTGTATACCCCTTGAGCATGTCACAGCATACCAATTAAACACAGACCCAATCTAAATGAGTAGTATTTTACTAATTCGTGTCCATAGAGGCACGCTTGTGTACAGATACTCAGTTTTGTTAAAACGGACATTCGTCGTACGGTTATCGTGGGTAGTTTTATTTCATTTCTTATAACACAGTGCACAATTTTCGTAAGTTTTCCTTTAGTGTTGTTAAAACAATAGTAAACATGAGAGAGATATTAATCATAAAGGATATATGCGAATTCTCTGATGTTATCTATAACAGTCTGACAATGCACATGCAGTTTATTGATTACATCATGTAGAAAACGTGTTCTAAGTTAAAGCTGTCAAACAAGGTTTGAAGAAGAATAAAATGGCACTACCACACGACAGCTAATGTAGAAAATACTTTTCTGACATATTTTGGCACGATGCGCCCTCCCCATACGTAATACAAAAGTTTCGAGATGCATCTGCTGCCTGGCTGTCTATTAAACCTGAAAAGAACAAAATGTCGCAGATGTTAGCTCTTTTTTGACATGTGACTATTTTGGGTTGAGAAGTGAAGGGAATTGTGTTCAAAGTTCCATTAGATTGATAACTTTAGCAGACAGCTGAATTGCGTTTTAAAAAAACGTAGAAGTGAATGTACTCGAACTCGCGACATCTTATCTACAGTGCGCGACACTTACCATGAACTCAACAATTCCTCCAGAACTTCTGCTTTCCACTGCACTGTGAGATAATGCATATGGCCAGGTCTAGACTTCTGAGAGACAAAGAGCTGCAGCTTTTCTTTTACACTGCACGACGTTTTCAACAAACAGAAAGCGCAGTACAGTAGCTCAAGTGGAAAGGAACACTTCTATTTAAATTTCTGCATCCTACACTGTTGGCTGTTCTGTGAAGGTGGCAGTTACGTGACTTTATTTCGGTGATTACAAAATAGAGTCCAATGTATGCACTGGGTAGCTGAGGCAGCTAGTTCATGGTGATTCGGTCAACCAAGTAAATGAATTTACTGAACATGCTGCAAATTACTACAGGGAGCCTGTGTGTAAGAATTCTCATCCAGTGTGGCGCAATGGCGTTACGATAGAAAAATGAGCCTCTCGGAAGAGGATTTGGTGGTCTGTTGGGCTGATGATAGGTCGATATAACTATGGTCTGGGTTCGGTTCCAGCTTCGGTCAATGATTTTAGATAGGGAGAGACAGATTCCATTCTCTTCTGGCTACACCAAGTGAAGAAGATACAATGGCATTGTGGTCTGACATTCATGTTAAACATGATATTCCTTCTCTACCAAGTAGACGTTAGGTTGAGCCACATTAAAGTCTGGAGTGGTGACATGTATAAACTGCATCACCAGTAACCTTTCTTATACTAGTTATTTATTTCTAGTGACGAAACAAATGTTATGTAGGGTCACAGGACACTTATTCCATCTTTTATTTTAGCTTCTGTATGTCTATAAAATTGGTTCTGAACTGGGAATGCAATTCAGACCGCCCTTAACGCGCAATTTGATCCCTTCGTGACAATACAGCTCGGCTGCAATTTGTTGTTTGTTAAAAACTGCAGATTCCTCAACATCTACACATATTGCGCGTGTAAGGGTTCGAATCCTGGTCAGGCACTAAAGCTTTCATTATGTATTATCAAGCTCTAGCATCAGAACACCTATCTGCTGGTGGGTAATAATTTTGATTTTTAATGTATTTTCATTCGTTGTCGACACTAACGGTATCTGACGTTTTTGAGTCACAGTGAGACACAGAACTGTTTGCGGAATCATTGTAAATTCAAGGATGTTATTCCGAGCTGCTGGCGGAGAAAAATTCGGTAGCTGACGTCTATTTGTGTGCAGTCAACAACGATATGTGTGGGGCTCGATTTCCAATCAGCACTGAACTCTTCGTCATATTATTTCTAGTTCAAACATGCTCACATGTCGCTGCTGGTGTAACAAACCCATTTTTAACGTTCGTTTTCTCTAGAATATAACAGCGATAGGTGCCAGGTTGGAGTCCTGGGAAAGAAAAAATTAATGTTTCGTCTCGTCATTGCAGTTACAACATCTAGCTACTGCCCAGAAAATCCTATATGTCACAGTTGATTGTACTTCGATGACAATCCAATTAGGTTCTGGGTTCGAATCCCTGTCCAACACAAAGCTTTACCTCACGGCATTTCAAGTAAGTTACTTGTGAAGAAGCAATATTTAACATCTCTCGTAGTTCGTTAACAGGGACAGTAGATGCTGAGGAGGAATTCACAGCCGTAAAAAATGTCTGCGTTGTGTAATTTAAAGTTGATATTTGTTAACTGATACTGTCTAAAATCGAGGTATATCACTCTCTGTATGCCTAATCAGGAATGACTGTTAGTTTCCGTCAGTCACGAAATCTTTGCTTAGTCTGCATGACCTGGGTTTGAATCCATATGCAGAACGAGACGGTTCGTCGTGTCATTTGAAGTTCATACATATTCTCAACTAGCTGCTCGTGAATAACTTAAATTTTTAATGTCATTTTGTGTTAAATAATAAGTACAGTATGTTACTTCCAAAAGGAAATCATGAATACGACAAACTTACTGCGTGCATTACCTATCTGACGTAATAATGAGAGTGGTAAAGTTTCAGGTATGTCATTTATTGCAATAAATGTGAGCTTACAAGCCTTAAGAACAGTCTGATCTATGATAAGGTGTTCCCTGATATTTGTAGTATCGTGGTATTACTTTACATCTCGAGTTATTGCGATACAGAGCAGTGTTTTCTAGTGGTGACTTGTTGGAACCATTTTCAATAGTCAAACGACTGTACCAAGGAGCGATTAGAGGACCTGCTAGACAGCTGCGTTATGCTGGTTGCATGCGAATCAGGTGAAATGCAATTCAGGTCGTTCGAATACTTTTGAGCACGACTGTACATACATAGATGGCGGTGGTATCACGCACACAATGTATAAAAGGGCAGTGCATTGGTGGAGCTGTAATTTGTACTCAGCTGATTCATGTGATAAGGTTCCAGACGTGATTATGGAGGCACGACGGGAATTAACAGACTATGAACGTGGGATGGTATTTGGAGCTAGGCATACGAGAAATTCCATTTTGGAAATCGTAAGGGATTCCAATATTTCGCGCTGTACAGTGTCAAGATTGTGCCGAGAATACCAAATTTCAGGCATTACGTCTCACCACTGACAACACGGTAACCGACGGCCTTCACTTAACGACCGAGAGAGCAGCGCTTGCGTTGAGTTGTCGGTGCTAACAGACAAGCAACACTGCCTGAAATAAATGTAGAAATCGCTGTGGGACGTATGAATAACATATGATTTAGGACAGGGCGGCAAAATTTGGCTTTAATGGGCTCTGGTAGTAGACGACCGACGCGAGCGTCTTCGCTAAGCACGACATCGCCTGCAGCACTGTCCTGGGTTCGTGACCATATCGTTTGGACCCTTTGCAACTGGAAAATCGTGGCCTTATCATATGAGTACCGATTTCAGTTGGTAAGAGCTGATGTTAGGGTCCAAGTGTGGCGCAGACACCACGAAGCCATGGACCCAAGTTGTCAACAAGGCATTGTGCAAGCTAGTGGAGACTCCATAATGGCTGTGTTTACGTGGAGTGGATGAGTCCTCTGGCCCAAATGAACCGATCATTGACTGGAAATAATTATATTCAGCTACTTGGAAACCATCTGCAGTTATTCATGGACTTTTATGTTCCCAAACAACGATATCATGTCATTGGGCCTTAATTGTTTGCGACTGGTTTCAAGAACGTTCTGGACGAGCGAATGATTTGGCCACCCAGATCGCCCGACATGAATCCCATCGAACATTTATGGGACGTAATCGGGAGGTTAGTTCGTGCAGAAAATCCTGCACCGATAACACTTTCGCTTCATGCACGGCTAGAGAGGCTGCAAGGCTCAACATTTCTGCAGGGAACTTCCAACGACTTGTTGATTTCATGCCACGCCGAGTTGCTGCTCTATGCCGGGCAATGGGAGGTCCGACACGGCATTAGGAGGCATCCCATTTCACAGTGTATTATGTGTCTACATGTGTAACAAGCATATGTAACCAATCGAGAATCGCACGAATCAAGATAATACTGATCACAGAAAAACGGAAGAAAATAATTATTGCTACATACGGCACATGTAATGAACGCCGAATTTTTGCACGTGCATGATTTTCTCAATGTGTCTATCGCGAAACGAAGTTGCCTTTCATCCATAGACAGTTCTCGGTCGTCACACAGTTCGTTGCGTACCGCATATATCTGTTGTTAGAATTACGACGGTATGAAAAAACAGTACCGGAAACAAGATTAGATTTGCGCTTACGGAACTATGTGCTTACTCGCTCGGCTGCGAACTCCGTGAATACTAGCGACCATACAAAGTGTATGACCACGCCTAAAATTTTCACCCACGAATTCCTCGAAATCGGTTGAGGGACTTGTCTTCCTGTTTACACACTTTGGAATCTCTGTCTTGGCCTATGCACCGTCTTAGTATGGATTAAATCGATGAGGGGACGTTGGTACGGTCTCCTTGAGAACTGCAGGCAGTCGACTGCAAGCCGTGCCGTAGCCCAGTATCGCAGCCTTCGTCATTGGTGGCCCAGTGTCGCTCCAACTTTGAACAGCAGCCTGAAGCGTATCGACCGTGGTCGGTGCATATTCTAGCTATTTCCGAACAGTGGTCAGTTCTCCTTATGTCCGCACACAACAAGCACAGTCCGTAGCCAGCTCTTACGGTGTAAAAATCTTTATAAGATCTTAAAAAATGTAGACATAGAGGAAGAACGAAGTGCGTTCAGCAAGAGATAAAATTATCAGACCGTCGTTGCTGAAGTAGGGATGCACGCAAAATATAATGGAGAAAAATAAAATAAAAGCTGTTATCAAAATCTGGTCAACAAAGTTCTGACTCTAGACTAAGATCGCAAAATCCGCAAACTCTTTTAAAAATAAAAGTAAATTAAACAGCTGAAAACACACACATTATCGAAGTACTTTTGCTTGGAAGTCATCTCACAGAAAAGTTAATGTACAAGGGAAACTATGCTTATACTTAGAAACTGTAATTATGCAATTAAATACTATTTACTATATATAAGTACATAGATAACATTTGCTTCTTGATAGAAACTCATGAGTAAGCACTAAAGTAAAAACGGTGTACAAACGCAAACATCTGCTGCTGCTGGCTGATGCTCCATCCAGTTTGGCTAGAGCTCTACTGCACCAATTCACAGGTCTAACATCTTCTGTTGTTTATCAATGACGTGAAGTTTCAGAATGTATTCTTTTTTCGTTGGTTTCGAAACTGAATTTTACGATTCCGAAGTACGTTAGGTTTTCTCACAGAAAGTGGAAACTTCAAACTTTCGAAAGAAAACTTTACTCTAATACAATTCCTATTTGTCAAGGGCGTGGTATATATTCTCTAGAGAGACAAAATAAAAGTGTGAAGCACAAATAAATATGAAAGCAAGGAAAATCTACAGTCATTATTTTTCCCAAAGACTTGCAGTTCTACTGAATGGTTAAATAATGATGGTATCCATTTGCGTAAAATATTCCGGTGGTGAAGGTGACCTCCATTCTGATCTCCAAGCGACGTCTCATCAGGAGTATGTAGTCATCGGGAAAGACAAAACTGGCAATCTACGGATCGGTGTGTGGAATATTAGATCTAAAGTCAGGCCGGTGGGTTAGAACATTTTGAAAGCGAAATTGATAAGCTAAAGTGGGATATAATGGGGCTTACTCATGCCTGGTGGCAGGATGGAGTTGTGATCAGGTGAGTACAGGATAATAAATAGAAAATCAAATATGGATAACGCAATACTAAGTCTAACAATGAATAGGAAAGTAGGAATGCGGGTAAGTACTACGAACTGCATAGTGAACACATAACATATCCAAGATAGACACTCACTACATTAGTACAAGCTTCTGTGACAAATAGCTCCTCAGGTGGCGAAGAGATTGAAAAAAAAGTATGCTGAAATAAAAGAAATTTAACTGTGATGGGGAACTGGAATTCGATAGTAGGAAGAGGAAGAGAAAGAAAAATAGTAGGAGCTAGGAGAATATGCACCGGGGGGGGGGGGGGGGGGGAGTGGAATGAAAGAGTAAGCTGCCTGGTAGAATTCTGTGCAGAGCATAATTTAATCTTCGCTAACAGCTAACACTTAGTTGTTTAAGGATCATGAAAGAATGTCATACACGTGGGTGAGACCTGCAAACACCGAAATGTTGCTGATTGATTATGGTTTGGTAAGATAGAAATATCGGATGCAGATTTTAAACTGTAAGATTTTTACAGGGACAGATGTGGACTCTGATCACAATTTACTGGTTCTGAATTATAGTTTAGAACTTAAAATGAGCTGAAAGAACCACAAGTTCTTGAGAGTTACAGAGAGAGCATTAGGCAACGACTGACTGAAACACAGGAAGTAAATACAGTAGAAGAAGGATGCTTAGCTTCGACGAATGAAACAGTGAAGGTAGCACAGGATCATACAGGTAAAAGGACAGGACTTAGTAGAAAACCTTGCATATCAAAGGACAAATTGCATATAACAGACGAAAGGAGAAAATATAAGAATCCAGCAAATCAAACTGTCGAAAGGGAATACATCTAAAAAAATGTTACGGAGAGGAAGTGCAAAAAGGCTAGAGAACAAATGTAAGGATATAAAAGCATACGTAACTAGACAGATGCTCCCTACAGGAAAATTGTAGAGATCTTTGTAGAAATGAGACACAGCTGAATATCAAGAACTCAGAAGGAAAACCAGTGCTAAGCATAATAGGGAAAGGTGAAAGGCGGAAGAAGTATGTAAAGGGGCCATGTAAGGGAAATGAACTTGAAGGCAATGTCATAGAAAGGGAAGAGGACGTAGATGAAGATGAGATGCAATATATAATACTGTGAGAAGAATTAGACATAACACAGAAACACTTTAGTCACAACAATGCCCCTGGAGTAGAACACAATCCCTCAGAACCACTGATATACTTGAAGAGCCATCATAATAAAACTACTCCAAATTGTTAAAAACCGTTCAACAGCCAAGACCATATAAAATATTTTTTTCATTTAAGATAACCGGTTTCAACAGTTCGTAACGAGTAATATGTATATGGACATAGCCTGTTGCAAAGGTGCTTCATGTTTTTAGTTATTTTAGCGTTAGCAAACCTTTTATAACGTGTTATTTTTATCCTTTTGCCACCTTGTGCATGAGGTCAGCGTGAAATGAACATGTTTTACAACAAAGGATTTTAAGACCTGAAGATAACAGCATAGTCTGTCGAAACCGGTTGTCTCAAATAAAAGAAATATTTTAAGCGATTTTGGCGGTTAAATGGTTTTTAAAAATTAAGCAGATTGCCTTTCAGTTGTCTTAAAATAAGAAAATTTAATAAAACTGTTGCACCTGGCATGCAAGGTGTATGAGACAGGTGAAAACACCATACTTCAAGAGGAATCTAATAAGTCCATTGCAAAGGAAAACACGTGCTGACAGTTGTGAATATTACCGAAGCACCAGCTTAAGAAGTTTTGGTTTAAAAATAGTAACTCAAATTGTGTACAGAAGAATGGAAAGACTGGTCGTAGCCTACCTTGGGGAAGATGAGTTTGGATTCCGGAAAAATGTAGCAACATGGGAGACAGTACTGACCTTACAATTTATCTTAGAAGATACGTTAAGGAAAGGTAAAAATACGTTTATAGCTTTTGTAGAGTTGGATCAAGCTTGTGACAGTCTCGACTGCAATGCACTCCTTAAAACTTGGAAGGTAGCAGACGTAAAATACAGGGAGTGAAAGGCTATTTACAACTTGTACAGAAATAAGACGGCAGTTTTTTAAGCGACGAGGGGCATGAAAGGGAAGCAGTGGCTGAGAAGGGAGTGAGACAAGTTTGTAGCATATCGCCGTTGAAGTTTGCAGATGACACTGTAATTATAACCGAAAAAGACTTGGAAGAGCAGTTGAACGGAATGGATAGTACCTTGAGAGGAGGATATACGAGGAACTTTAAGACAGGCAAGACAAGGGTAATGGAATGTAGTCGAAATAAATCACCCGATACTGAGGGAACTAGATGAGAGAACGAGACCTTAAAAGTCGTCAGTTATAACATTACCACGAGAGCAAATCGTTAATAATTTTACTACATCGAAAATAATAAGTTTGACCACAATCGTGTGCTAATGTGAAGGAACTGGGATATGTTTCTTTACCTAAAATATTATGTTTTGACAGGGAGCAGTAGTTACATGATCGGGAATCGAACCAATGTTATGGTGGTTGTAAAGTAAAACTCTGGTTACGTAAATTAAAAACAGTTGCCGGCCTACTTATAAGTAAAGATTCCAAGTAAATATACCGTAAATCAAGGGAACTCTGTGCTGTATGAAGCTTCCCCTGATATTGAAATCTGTTATTAAATTCGACACGAAACGATAGTATAACCTATCAAGTATTTATAAAGCAACTAGTCATGAACAACACAAAGCTTAAAAGGTCTTCTGAACAAACTATCTCCCACTAACGTGCACCGTCTGTATTAAAGCAAGAAGGTTAATGTTCATTACGCAGTACCACCTAGTAATAGAATAGAACAGCTAATTTAGACGTAAGGTGGCTTTAACAGTTTGCTATTCAAATGCAGTAAAATATACACTGATGAGGCAAAAACAATGGCAATTATACTGCTGAAAGATGACCACGCCGTCGGGGAAGACATCAAGCATGGAAGGATGCTTGTGGTTCGCAGCCGTCAGCGTGTCTTCAACAACCATCGCAGGTTTCATGCAAGCGCAGGAGAATGTCTCCAATGGGATAAACAGCTCCCATCAGCCTGTGTCCGACGCGCGCAGCTCGTTTCGAGCTGCCATTCACTTCGATAACGACATTAGTGGAAACGACCATCGACCTAGTGTGGCAAAAGTGTGACTCACCCGAAGACATTACACGTTTCCATCGGTCGACTGTCTAATCGCAATAGTCCCGTTTCTACTGCAATCGTAATATTGACGATGTCGTTGGGTCAACATCTGAACGCGTAGGGGTAGTCTGCTGCGGCGCTCCACGTTTAACAATGGACGATAAACGGCGTGCTCCGACACACTTGTGCGTGCAGCAGCACTGTGCTCTTTTGCAGAAGGATCACCATCTATTCTGCTTTACAGAGCAGACAAGATCACCATCTGCCCTACTTCACAGAGCAGACACACCTGCGAACCCCACGTTCTATGAAGAGTCATTAACGTCCAACCATTTAGTCCATAGTGGTAGTTTCATTGTCCTTCTAGCTCTTTCCGTAGATGCTGACGGCAGTAGCACATAAACATTCGACCAAGATACTCTTTCACAGGGTCTGCGTAATAATAAGCTGTCAGAGCCGCTTATCTCAATGGATTTCCCCATTTGGAGCCCCTATCTTCGCTAAGGTGACCCCCGTCCGTGTCTGCTCCACTTACACACGTTTGTTACCTCACCATGTACCCGCAATGCCACCCGGAGGCATCCATCGCCGCGGTGGGCAGTGGTCATGCAGTGGTCATAATGTTTTGGTTGATCAGTGTATATGGTTATCAAACTGTTATGCTACTTAATATGATTACTATTTATTTACAAGTGGAACATGTAAGATTTTGCACTACCTAGAGCATAGGTTCTACGTGTGGAACATAAACCTGTTACGATGTCAGTAATTTGATACCAGTTATATTTACAAGAACACAAATATTTCTAGAATGATTATTGCACTTCGTAAGCATTTTCACTGTAATAACTGCTGCTCTGCTGGCTATAAGTTTTGTCTGTGTGGATGTGCGCGGGAGGAGGGGGTGGGGTAAAACTGTTCTCTCTGCTGACTGTGTTTCGTACAAACACTTCAAACCAGACACAATAAAGGTAAATATATGCGGTACGCCTTAGAATCCAAGGAAATACGCGAAGTCTCACAAGAAAGGTTACCAAAAGAAGAGGTATAGTTGGAAGTATGATTACACACTTACCTAATAATTATGATGTAGTTGTCTTCCATTTCCCTGAAGTGTACGGTTTTTCTATAACCTACAGAAGCCAGAGGTCGTTAAAATACGAAAAACTGGCAGGTGCATCAAATGACGCGGTATCTCAGCATACAAAGCCGGAGAATCAGACGCTATTGACTGGGTTTTCGAAGAAGTAAGGTACCGATACTACTTGAGTAAATGATAGATCTGCATGCTCAAGCAAATCCAGAGATGAAAATGGGTATAGTACGGCAATCACAGCTGGTCCAGAAGTTCATTGTTTTCATTTGTCTTTGACTTTAAGTATTGCCAGAACGCAGATCACAACAGGAGACAGGTCTCTTTGAGTTATTTCACGATCTCTAATTCGTACATGTGGATGTCTAAAGCAACATGGAGGACAGCCTGAACGCCGATGCTCGAGGAGACAGGTCTCTTTGAGTTATTTCACGATCTCTAATTCGTACATGTGGATGTCTAAAGCCCATGGAGGACAGCCTGAACGCCGATGCTCGCTTAAGGACTGAACACTGCTAGATCCTTGGGCTTACAGTACACGAATTTCCATTTATTTGTGGAGTACACTCTCTTTTCGAACATCCTGTCGATTTATTTTACACACACAACCCAGCCACACGCAGGCTTTTAAAGCACCCTTTGTCGTAGATTTCGAGGCACTCACAAAATGGCGCAAGATGCTCCCTATGTACAGCATTAAAACTATATTTTTTTAATTAACCGTCTTATGAAAGCACAATCATTAGCCGTTCTACTGCTGCGGAATTACTAAATAGTGAATTACCTATTCCGCAGTGTTGCTAATTGCACATTATGGTACGCTACACTACGGAAGTCCTTGTTTTTTCGCCTGTGGAAGACCTGAAGAGCTACAAGGCAAACGTATAACGAAATTCGGAGGATGCTGACGAAGCATAGACTTACAAAATGGCTCTAATCACCATGGGACATAACATCTGAGGTCCCCTAGACTTAGAACTACTTAAACCTAACTAACCTAAGGACATCACACACATCCATGCCAGAGGTAGGATTCGAACCTGCAACCGTAGCAGCAGCTCGGCTCCGGACTGAAGCGCCTAGAACCGCTCGGTCACCGTGGCCGGCTAGACTCTTACACTCTCGGTTCAAAAGGGAACGCACAAAGGACGACAGGCGAAGCTTAGTAGAGATTCGTACGTCTGTGAAAGGATCTATTGGCGAAGCATACAACTACCACCGTCACACCTCACCAAAAGATCTGGCAGATAACCCGAGAAAATTCTGGTCGTATGTAAATTCGCTAAGCGGGTCCAAGCCTTCTATTAAGTTCCTTGTTGATCAGTCTGGTGCGGCAGTTGAAGATAGCAAAACGAAACCAAAGTTTTAAATTTCAAGTTCAAGAAATCGTTCACACAGGAGAGTCGTCAAACACACCGTCCTTTGACCATCGGAGACTCCGTTTTGGACGACATAGTAATAAGCATACCTGGCGTAGAGAAACAACTGAAAGATTTGAAAGCAAATAAATCACCGCGTCCGGATGGAATCCCAGTTCGCTATTACAAAGAGTACTCTACGGCATTGTTCCCTTATCCAGTTTTCATTTATCGTGAATTTCTCGTCCAGCACGAAGTCCCAAGCGACTGGAAAAAGCGCAGGTGGCTCCTGTAAATAATAAGGACAAAAGAACAGACCCGCAGAATTACAGACCAATATCCCTAACTTCGGTTTGCTGTAGAATCCACGAAAATATTCTCAGGTGGAATATAATAAACTTTATTAAAACTGAGAATCTTATGTCCAAGAATCAGCATGGTTTTGCAAAGCATCGCTCGTGCGAAACTCAGCTTGGCCTCTTCTCATATGACATACTGCGAACTGTGAATGAAGGGCAACAGGCAGATTCCATATTTGTAGATTTCCGGATAGCATTTGACACGTTTCCCGTTGCAGACTGTTAATGAAGGTACCAGCATATGGAATAAGTTCACAGATATGTGAGTGGCTCGAAGACTTCTTAAGTAATAGAACCCAGTATGTTGTCCTCCACGGTGAGTGTTCATCAGAGACAATTGTATCGTCAGGAGTGCCCCAGGCTAGTGTGGTAGGACCGCTGTTGTTCTCTGTATACATAAATGATTTGCCGGACAGGGTGGGCAGCAATCTACTGTTGTTTGCTGATGATGCCGTGGTATACGGCAAGGTGTCGAAGTTGAGTGACTGTAGGAACATACGAGACGACTTAAACAAAATTTCGAGTTGGTGTGATAAATGACAGCTAGACCTAAATGTAAAAATTTTGAGTTAATGCGGATGAATAGGAAGATCAAGTCTGTAATTTTCGGACACAGTCAAGTCGTTAAATATCTGAGCGTAAAGTTGCAAAGCGATATGAGGTAGAACGAGCATGTAAGAACTGTGGTCATGAAGGTGAATGGTCGGCATCGGTTTATTGGGAGAATTTTAGGAAAGAGTGGCGTGACCTATTCTCGAGTACTGCTCGAATGTTTGGGATCCGTACCAGGTCGAACTGAAGGCAGACATCGAAGCAATTCAGAGGCGGGCTGCTAGTTTATTACCGGCAGGTTCGAACAACACGTAAGTGTTACGGATGTGGTTCTGAAACTCAAACAGGAATCCCTGGAGGGAAATGACGTTCTTTTCGAGAAATACTATTGAAATAATTTAGAGAACGGGCATTTGAAGCTGAACGATTCTACTGCCATCAACATACATCATTGCACGTAAGGACCACGAAGATAAGATACCAGAGACTAGGGTTCATACGGAGGCACATAGACAGTCGTTTTCCCATCTATTTACTAGTGGAACTGGAAAGGAAATGACAAATAATGGTACGGGGTACTCTCTGCCACTCACCTTACGGTGGCTTGCGGAGTCTTTATGTAGATGTAGAAATGCTTTCTTGTAGCTCGTTTCACTGTGAACTCGAAACTTCCTAAAATCACTAAATACACTCCTGGAAATGGATAAAAAGAACACATTGACACCGGTGTGTCAGACCCACCATACTTGCTCCGGACACTGCGAGAGGGCTGTACAAGCAATGATCACACGCACGGCACAGCGGACACACCAGGAACCGCGGTGTTGGCCGTCGAATGGCGCTAGCTGCGCAGCATTTGTGCACCGCCGCCGTCAGTGTCAGCCAGTTTGCCGTGGCATACGGAGCTCCATCGCAGTCTTTAACACTGGTAGCATGCCGCGACAGCGTGGACGTGAACCGTATGTGCAGTTGACGGACTTTGAGCGAGGGCGTATAGTGGGCATGCGGGAGGCCGAGTGGACGTACCGCCGAATTGCTCAACACGTGGGGCGTGAGGTCTCCACAGTACATCGATGTTGTCGCCAGTGGTCGGCGGAAGGTGCACGTGCCCGTCGACCTGGGACCGGACCGCAGCGACGCACGGATGCACGCCAAGACCGTAGGATCCTACGCAGTGCCGTAGGGGACCGCACCGCCACTTCCCAGCAAATTAGGGACACTGTTGCTCCTGGGGTATCGGCGAGGACCATTCGCAACCGTCTCCATGAAGCTGGGCTACGGTCCCGCACACCGTTAGGCCGTCTTCCGCTCACGCCCCAACATCGTGCAGCCCGCCTCCAGTGGTGTCGTGACAGGCGTGAATGGAGGGACGAATGGAGACGTGTCGTCTTCAGCGATGAGAGTCGCTTCTGCCTTGGTGCCAATGATGGTCGTATGCGTGTTTGGCGCCGTGCAGGTGAGCGCCACAATCAGGACTGCATACGACCGAGGCACACAGGGCCAACACCCGGCATCATGGTGTGGGGAGCGATCTCCTACACTGGCCGTACACCACTGGTGATCGTCGAGGGGACACTGAATAGTGCACGGTACATCCAAACCGTCATCGAACCCATCGTTCTACCATTCCTAGACCGGCAAGGGAACTTGCTGTTCCAACAGGACAATGCACGTCCGCATGTATCCCGTGCCACCCAACGTGCTCTAGAAGGTGTAAGTCAACTACCCTGGCCAGCAAGATCTCCGGATCTGTCCCCCATTGAGCATGTTTGGGACTGGATGAAGCGTCGTCTCACGCGGTCTGCACGTCCAGCACGAACGCTGGTCCAACTGAGGCGCCAGGTGGAAATGGCATGGCAAGCCGCTCCACAGGACTACATCCAGCATCTCTACGATCGTCTCCATGGGAGAATAGCAGCCTGCATTGCTGCGAAAGGTGGATATACACTGTACTAGTGCCGACATTGTGCATGCTCTGTTGCCTGTGTCTATGTGCCTGTGGTTCTGTCAGTGTGATCATGTGATGTATCTGACCCCAGGAATGTGTCAATAAAGTTTCCCCTTCCTGGGACAATGAATTCACGGTGTTCTTATTTCAATTTCCAGGAGTGTATTTAAAAACAACTCCGGAAAACGAAGTGTTAAATACACGGTGCATTTACACGATCTCGCTGTAGGAGGAGTATTAACTGATGTGAAACGAAAAGAAAGGTGGAAATTTAGTGTTTCAAATGCAGTCCACGAGGGAAACCAGATTCCACCCTCTCAATTCTTTCTAATCATCAAGAATAAACAGAACACAGAAATACCATAAGCATTTATCATTGGTGACCTGCACTCAACATGTATCACTTAGACTTGCGAACTGAGCCGTACTGTGTGCTTAGGAGAAAGAGACATACTATCCAATACTGTCTCACTACGAGATTAACGCAGAACATGTAGAATACGTGACAAAGCTTAAATATTTGGGAAAGCACTAAACAGCGATACAAAATAGAAACGACCTCGCAACGTCAGCATTAGAAAGACGAACGGAAGTGGTCTGGAAAAGTGTGGTTTTTCTGTTGTGAAGTCACATAAGACGCCAGAATCAAGTCTGCACCATCACTAAATCCTTCACACCCGATTCTTTAAGGAATCAAATCGCTCTTTATGTAAAAAAACAGCTTAAAATATCTGAGTACTTGAAAAACGAGTTAAGTGTTAATTTGAAGCATGCAACGAGTAAAAGTCGGGGAGTTGGAACGCGGCACTAGGTCAGTCGGGATGGAGCAGCAGCGAGGCCCGGTTGTCCATGGCTCGCCCGACCCTTGGCGCCACACATTACTTGAGCCGGGAACGGTCTTCGTGGATCGTCGATCGGTCTTCTTACCGGACGATGTGAATTGGCCCGTCGATCGTTTATGAGTTGACTGTGTGTGTGTGTGTGTGTGTGTGTGTGTGTGTGTGTGGGTGGGTGGGTGGGTGTGAGTGTGTATCGACTCCCGATTTCTCTTCGTGAGTGCACAGCCACTGCTTAGTGTCGTTCAAGTCTTCGTGCAAGTATTCGTCAAACTGTGTGTAGTTGGTGTCATTTCCACTGACAACTTGTTTTAAATGTTGTCGGCGTACTGGCAGTGAGTCGGTCGGTTGGTGCGGCCTCTACACAGTGTCGGAGTGTGTGGGAGCTGTTCCGATTGCTACGAGGTTCGTGGCTCACCGACCCAGGACATCAAAGTTGAGTGGTGATATAATTACCGAAGCCAGTCTGTTGACGTTGTGCAGTTGGTTTTCATGGTTCGCTGTTGGGAGTATTCCGGTGAGCAACAGCGAGTGTTCGAGTTGGCGAAAGTTTGGCCACCATCCGGTGGAGTTTAACTGTAATTTGGTTATTTGAAGTCCAAGTGCATCAGCTTGACGGAGCTCGATTCGAAGCGGAACTCATCAATCATGACAATTCAAAAAATGGTTCAAATGGCTCTGAGCACTATGGGACTTAACATCTGAGATCATCAGTCCCCTAAAACTTAGAACTACTTAAACCTAACCAACCTAAGGACATCACACACATCCATGCCCGAGGCAGGATTCGAACCTGCGACCGTAGTGGTCGTGCGGTTCCAGACTGTAGCGCCTAGAACCCTTCGGCCACATCGGCCGGCCATGACAATTCTTCTGCAGTCAGTAAGATTCCAGGGCCCTATGATCACCAAAGAGGTGTTTGCAGACGCCCAAACTGTCACACGCCTTACGGCCCGACATCCAAAAGTGATAGTCTGGGCTGCTATTTGATTTCATAACAGGATTCCTATGGTTGTCATCTGCCGCCCCCTTATAGCACAGTGGTATGTCGACGAGCTTCTAGGTCTCGTTTTCTTGCCTTTCATGGCAAGCTATCCTGGGCTTACATTTCAGCAAGATTGTACTCGCCCGCAGACGAAGAGAGCTTCTACGTTTATCTTCGTGCTTGCCAAACCCTACCTTGACCAGCACGTTTGTGTGCTCTCTCTCCAATTGAGAATGTTTGGAGCATTACGAGCTTGGGTAGGGCCCTCCAACCAGTTGTTTTGACGATCGATGTGATGTATAACCTTAGCAAAATTTGGAACAACATTCTCGGAACGACATCTCTTTAGAAAGGCAAGAGTACTTAGCAAACGACATCTACGGTGGCGCAACTTTTCAAATTTCTCCATGCTGCGGTACATCTCCTCCCCGTAAAGGTGTATGATGTGATTACGTGGACGACACGTTCGTCATCTGGCCACATGGTATGGATAAACTCCTTGACTTCCTTACACATCTAAACTCCATACACCCCAACATCAAATTCACTATGGAGACTGAAACGGAGGGTAAACTACATTTCCTTGACGTCTTGGTCAAGAGAAGGCCTGACGGCACCCTAGGCCATGGGGTGTATCGGAAGACAACGCACACTGATCCGTATTTGCACGCAGACAGCTGCCACCACCCTTCACAGAGTAATGGGGTGCTTAAAACTCTAGAACAAAGGGCGCGCACTATCTCTGACGCAGAGAGTCTACCCAAGGAATTGGAACATCTGAGAACTGTATTTCGAAAAAATGGGTACTCAGAGTGGCAGATTCAACGTGCTCTCCGCCCACCCACTACAGCACAACCTGTGGAGATGGATGAAATCACGAGGGAGGAGGTAGGCACTGCGTTTATCCCATATACAGGCGCACTCTCGGGGAAAATCGCCCGCATTTTGAAGAAACACCGGGTCGGAACTGTGTTTTGCCCTCCGAATAAAACTCGTGCACTGGTGGGGAGCGCCAAAGATGACTTTCGGTATGAGGAAGGCCGGCGTGTACCAGATTCCGTGTCAATGTGGCAAGTCGTATATTGGTCAGACGATGCGTACCGTCGAGGATCGATGCCGTGAACACCAGAGGCACACTCGACTGATGTATCCGAGCAAGTCGGCGGTCGCTGAACATTGTTTGTCGGAAAATCACGCTATGGAGTATGAACGCACGAGGATTCTGGTACAGACGTCGAGTTACTGGGACAGCGTTGTTAGAGAGGCCATCGAAATTCGCACCAATGACGACCTCATAAACCGTGACCCTGGCTATAATCTTAGCAAGGCTTGGGAACCAGCGATTGGGTTAATCAAGAGTAAATCGAGCAAATGTATAGTTGTGACGACCACGGCGGACTGAGCCATCACACCGACGTCATCTCAGACGCCGTCGCAATCAACATCTTAGGTCATAAGTCCCCTAGAACTTAGAACTACTTAAACCTAAGGACATCACACACACCCATGCCCGAGGCAGGATTCGAACCTACGACCGTAGCAGTCCCGCGGCTCCGGACTGCAGCGCCAGAACCGCTAGACCACCGCGGCCGGCTCGCATAGAATGAACAGACCTGTTGACGGAAGTGTTTATTAGTCGACCACGATGTTCTTGCACCTAGAAATACGGATGGTTCGTTGGCTTGTTGTGGTCTTCAGTCCGAAGACTCGTTTGATGCAGCTCTCCACGCTACTCCATCCCGCGCAAGCCTCATTTCCCAGCAATTCTCATCCTTCTCAATCTGCTTGCTCTGTTCATATCTTGGTCTCCTTCTACAATTTTTTACTACCCTCATTTCCGCCCGGTACTAAACTGGTGATGCCTTGCTGTCAAAGAACGTATCCTATGAATCGATCCCTTCTTGTAGTCAGGTTACGCCATAAATTTCTTTTCTTCTGTTCAGTACCTGCTCATCAGTTACATGATCTAGCCATCTAATCTTCAGCATTCTTTTAAAGCACCACAATTCAAAAGCTTCTGTTCTCTTCTTGTCTAAACTGTTTATCATCTCTGTTTCACTTCCATACATGCCTACACTCCATAAAAATACTTTCAGAAAAGACTTCCTAGCACTTAAATATACACTCCTGGAAATGGAAAAAAGAACTCATTGACACCGGTGTGTCAGACCCACCATACTTGCTCCGGACACTGCGAGAGGGCTGTACAAGCAATGATCACACGCACGGCACAGCGGACACACCAGGAACCGCGGTGTTGGCCGTCGAATGGCGCTAGCTGCGCAGCATTTGTGCACCGCCGCCGTCAGTGTCAGCCAGTTTGCCGTGGCATACGGAGCTCCATCGCAGTCTTTAACACTGGTAGCATGCCGCGACAGCGTGGACGTGAACCGTATGTGCAGTTGACGGACTTTGAGCGAGGGCGTATAGTGGGCATGCGGGAGGCCGGGTGGACGTACCGCCGAATTGCTCAACACGTGGGGCGTGAGGTCTCCACAGTATATCGATGTTGTCGCCAGTGGTCGGCGGAAGGTGCACGTGCCCGTCGACCTGGGACCGGACTGCAGCGACGCACGGATGCACGCCAAGACCGTAGGATCCTACGCAGTGCCGTAGGGGACCGCACCGCCACTTCCCAGCAAATTAGGGACACTGTTGCTCCTGGGGTATCGGCGAGGACCATTCGAACCGTCTCCATGAAGCTGGGCTACGGTCCCGCACACCGTTAGGCCGTCTTCCGCTCACGCCCCAACATCGTGCAGCCCGCCTCCAGTGGTGTCGCGACAGGCGTGGATGGAGGGACGAATGGAGACGTGTCGTCTTCAGCGATGAGAGTCGCTTCTGCCTTGGTGCCAATGATGGTCGTATGCGTGTTTGGCGCCGTGCAGGTGAGCGCCACAATCAGGACTGCATACGACCGAGGCACACAGGGCCAACACCCGGCATCATGGTGTGGGGAGCGATCTCTTACACTGGCCGTACACCACTGGTGATCGTCGAGGGGACACTGAATAGTGCACGGTACATCCAAACCGTCATCGAACCCATCGTTCTACCATTCCTAGACCGGCAAGGGAACTTGCTGTTCCAACAGGACAATGCACGTCCGCATGTATCCCGTGCCACCCAACGTTCTCTAGAAGATGTAAGTCAACTACCCTGGCCAGCAAGATCTCCGGATCTGTCCCCCATTGAGCATGTTTGGGACTGGATGAAGCGTCGTCTCACGCGGTCTGCACGTCCAGCACGAACGCTGGTCCAACTGAGGCGCCAGGTGGAAATGGCATGGCAAGCCGTTCCACAGGACTACATCCAGCATCTCTACGATCGTCTCCATGGGAGAATAGCAGCCTGCATTGCTGCGAAAGGTGGATATACACTGTACTAGTGCCGACATTGTGCATGCTCTGTTGCCTGTGTCTATGTGCCTGTGGTTCTGTCAGTGTGATCATGTGATGTATCTGACCCCAGGATTGTGTCAATAAAGTTTCCCCTTCCTGGGACAATGAATTCACGGTGTTCTTATTTCAATTTCCAGGAGTGTATATTCGATGTTAACAAATTTCGCTTCTTCAGGAACTATTTTCTTGTCATTGGCAGTCTACATTTTGTATCCCCTCTACTTCACCCATTATCAGTTATTTTGCTGCCCAAACAGCAAAACTCATCTACTGCATTGTGTCGCTTCCTAATCTAATTCCCTCACGCTCACCTGATTTAGTTCGACTACCTTCCAAAAAAAATGTTCAAATGTGTGTGAAATCTTATGGGACTTAACTGCTAAGGTCATCAGCCCCTAAGCTTACACACTACTTAAACTAAATTATCCTAAGGACAAACACGAGGGAGAACTCGAACCTCCGCCGCGACCAGCCACACAGTCCATGACTGCAGCGCCTTAGAACGCCCGGCTCGACTACCTTCCATTACACTTGTTTTGCTTTTGTTGATAGTCATGTTACACCTTTGTTTCAGGACATTGGCGATTCTGTTGAAATGTTCTTCCAAGTCCTTTGCTTTCTCTGACAGAATTACGGTGTTATCGGCAAACCCCAAACATTTTATTTCTTCTCCCGAAACTTCGACTCCTATTCGAAATTGTTCTTTGGTTTCCTTTATTGCTTGCTCAGTGTACATATTGAATAACATTGGCTATAGGTTACAAACCCATGTCATTCCCTTCTCATCAACAGCTTCCCTTTCATGCGACTCTTATAACAGCCGTCTGCTTACTGTACAAATTGTAAATAACCTTTCGGTTCTTGGAAAATTGGAAATTTGCGGAGGTCATCGGTCCCTAGGCTTACGCACTACTTAATCTAACTTAAACTCTGAGTCTACACTTACTATAAACGTAGGTTTGCCTCTTCTTAAGCTATCTTCTAAGGTAACTCGTAAGGTCAGTATTGCCTTGGGAGTTCCTACATTTCTCCGGAATCAAAACTGATAACTGATCTTCCCCGAGGCCAGCTTCTATCAGTTTTCCCATTCTTATGTGAAGAATTCGTTTTAGTACTATTTAGCCATGACTTATTAAACTGATAGTTCGGTAATATTCACATTAGTCAGCACGTGCTTTCTTCGGAATTAGAATTATTGTTTAAAAAAATGTTCAAATGTGTGTGAAATCTTATGGGACTTAACTGCTAAGGTCATCAGTCCCTAAGCTTACACACTACTTAACATAAATTATCCTAAAGACAAACACACACACCCATGCCCGAGGGAGAACTCGAACCTCCGCCGGGACCAGCCGCACAGTCCATGACTGCAGAGTCTTAGACCGCTCGGCTAATCCGGCGCGGCAATTCGAATTATTAGATAATCTTGAAATCCGAGGGTATTTAGCCTGTCACACAAATCTAGCACACCAGATGGAGGAGTTTTGACAAGGCTGGTTCTCCCAAAATTGTCAGCAGCTCTGACGGAATGTCGTCTACGCCCTGAGTCTTGTTTCGACAGTGCTTTCAGAGCTCTGTCAAATTCCTCTTGTTTGACTGATCGCGAGTTCTTATCATTATATTTCATTAGGACACGCTGAAACACTTGACAGTGTATACAAAATTGTATTGAAATCATTGACATTGCGCCGGGTTTCCTTAGTCGGCAGTGTACTTGTTTACTGCAAAGTCACCGGGCGTTCCTAGTAATGGCAACAGGAGGCCAAATGCAATATCGCGGTGGGATAGTACTTGGGGGTGGCAATAAGTCGTGTGGGCCAGTGTTCATGTTGAGCTCACCCACTTCGGTCCTCGCCTCGCTCTTCGTTCTGAGTGTTGTTGTTGTCCGCTTAGTCGTTAGCCATCCGCGCCAGCCACGCGTTAACTTTATTGCTGTGCACATCTCTATGTATATTCGGACGCTCTGCTTCCTGTAGATTGATTCGCAGGGCGCGTTTCTTTACTCACACGGGATTATGTTCCCCAGTTGTTATCGAGCCACTGTCAGCCTGTGAAGCACCAGTGCCGACACTGCATGGTAGCTGTGTGTCATGCCCGTGTAGATACTAAAATGTGCTACCTCCTACAACTACACTCCTGGAAATGGAAAAAAGAACACATTGACACCGGTGTGTCAGACCCACCATACTTGCTCCGGACACTGCGAGAGGGCTGTACAAGCAATGATCACACGCACGGCACAGCAGACACACCAGGAACCGCGGTGTTGGCCGTCGAATGGCGCTAGCTGCGCAGCATTTGTGCACCGCCGCCGTCAGTGTCAGCCAGTTTGCCGTGGCATACGGAGCTCCATCGCAGTCTTTAACACTGGTAGCATGCCGCGACAGCGTGGACGTGAACCGTATGTGCAGTTGACGGACTTTGAGCGAGGGCGTATAGTGGGCATGCGGGAGGCCGGGTGGACGTACCGCCGAATTGCTCAACACGTGGGGCGTGAGGTCTCCACAGTACATCGATGTTGTCGCTAGTGGTCGGCGGAAGGTGCACGTGCCCGTCGACCTGGGACCGGACCGCAGCGACGCACGGATGCACGCCAAGACCGTAGGATCCTACGCAGTGCCGTAGGGGACCGCACCGCCACTTCCCAGCAAATTAGGGACACTGTTGCTCCTGGGGTATCGGCGAGGACCATTCGCAACCGTCTCCATGAAGCTGGGCTACGGTCCCGCACACCGGTAGGCCGTCTTCCGCTCACGCCCCAACATCGTGCAGCCCGCCTCCAGTGGTGTCGCGACAGGCGTGAATGGAGGGACGAATGGAGACGTGTCGTCTTCAGCGATGAGAGTCGCTTCTGCCTTGGTGCCAATGATGGTCGTATGCGTGTTTGGCGCCGTGCAGGTGAGCGCCACAATCAGGACTGCATACGACCGAGGCACACAGGGCCAACACCCGGCATCATGGTGTGGGGAGCGATCTCCTACACTGGCCGTACACCACTGGTGATCGTCGAGGGGACACTGAATAGCGCACGGTACATCCACACCGTCATCGTACCCATCGTTCTACCATTCCTAGATCGGCAAGGGAACTTGCTGTTCCAACAGGACAATGCACGTCCGCATGTATCCCGTGCCACCCAACGTGCTCTAGAAGGTGTAAGTCAACTACCCTGGCCAGCAAGATCTCCGGATCTGTCCCCCATTGAGCATGTTTGGGACTGGATGAAGCGTCGTCTCACGCGGTCTGCACGTCCAGCACGAACGCTGGTCCAACTGAGGCGCCAGGTGGAAATGGCATGGCAAGCCGTTCCACAGGACTACATCCAGCATCTCTACGATCGTCTCCATGGGAGAATAGCAGCCTGCATTGCTGCGAAAGGTGGATATACACTGTACTAGTGCCGACATTGTGCATGCTCTGCTGCCTGTGTCTATGTGCCTGTGGTTCTGTCAGTGTGATCATGTGATGTATCTGACCCCAGGAATGTGTCAATAAAGTTTCCCCTTCCTGGGACAATGAATTCACGGTGTTCTTATTTCAATTTCCAGGAGTATATATGCACTGATGTGGCAAAAGTCATTCGATAGCGATACACACATATACATATAGCGGTAGTATAACGTACACAAGCCCGCATCTCGTGGTCGTGCGGGAGCGTTCTCGCTTCCCACGCCCGGGTTCGATTCCCGGCGGGGTCAGGGATTTTCTCTGCCTCGTGATTGCTGGGTGTTGTGTGCTGTCCTTAGGTTAGTTAGGTTTAAGTAGTTCTAAGTTCTAGGGGACTTATGACCACAGCAGTTGAGTCCCATAGTGCTCAGAGCCATTTGAACCATTTTTTGAACGTACACAAGGTATAAACGGGCAGTGCGTTGGCGGATCTATCTGTTGGACTCAGGTAATTCATGTGAAAATGTGTGCGACGTCGATGGGAATTAAGGGACTGCAAAGGCGGAATGGTAATTAGAGCTAGAAGCATGGGACATTTCAGAAATCGTTAGAGAACTGAATATTCCCAAATCCACGGTGTAAAGAGTGGGCCGAGAATACAAAATTTTGAAGCATTACATCTCACCACGGCAGCACACGTAACATGCGTGAGCAGCGGCGTCTGCGAGGAGTTTTCAGTGCTAAAAGACGAACAACACTGCGTGAAATAACTGCGAGACACATGAGGAACGTATCCGTTAGGACTGTCCGCCTTAGTAGGCTGCGGCAGCAGACGACCGGCGCGAATGCCTTTGCTAACAGCACGACATCGCATGCAGCGCCTCTCCTGGGATCGTGACCATATCAGTCGGGCCCTAGACGACTGGAGAACCGTGGGCTGTACAGATGAGTCCCGATTTCGGTTGGTAATACGAGGTGTGGCTAGAAAAAAAACCGGACTAGTACTGGTGAAACAATAAAACGAATGCAATAAGGCTGAAAGTCGCGTGGCCTGTCACGTGACTCACGCTCCGCCTACTGCTCGAGTTTCATCTGCCTCCTGCACTCAGTCTGCCCGTGGCGTCTGTTTTAAGTAGTTGACGTTTTGTCTGTGCGTCGGAAAATGTCGAGTGTACAGAAAGAACAGCGTGTTAACATCAAATTTTGTTTCAAACTAGGAAAATCTGCAAGTGAAACGTTTGTAATGTTACAACAAGTGTACGGCGATGATTGTTTATCGCGAACACAAGTGTTTGAGTGGTTTAAACGATTTAAAGATGGCCGCGAAGACACCAGTGATGACACTCGCACTGGCAGACCATTGTCAGCAAAAACTGATGCAAACATTGAAAAAATCGGTAAACTTGTTCGACAAGATCGCCGTTTAACAATCAGAGCAGTGTCTGAGTTAACAGGAGTTGACAAGGAAAGTGTCGAACAAGTTTACCGATTTTTTCAATGTTTGCATCAGTTTTTGCTGACAATGGTCTGCCAGTGCGAGTGTCATCACTGGTGTCTTCGCGGCCATCTTTAAATCGTTTAAACCACTCAAACACTTGTGTTCGCGATAAACAATCATCGCCGTACACTTGTTGTAACATTACAAACGTTTCACTTGCAGATTTTCCTAGTTTGAAACAAAATTTGATGTTAACACGCTGTTCTTTCTGTACACTCGACATTTTCCGACGCACAGACAAAACGTCAACTACTTAAAACAGACGCCACGGGCAGACTGAGTGCAGGAGGCAGATGAAACTCGAGCAGTAGGCGGAGCGAGAGTCACGTGACAGGCCACGCGACTTTCAGCCTTATTGCATTCGTTTTATTGTTTCACCAGTACTAGTCCGGTTTTTTTCTAGCCACACCTCGTAGTTGGTGGTAGGGTTCGAGCATGGCGCAGACCCGACGGTGCCATGGACTCAAGTTAACAACAAGGCACTGTGCAAGCTGGTGGTGGTTCCATAATGGTTTAGGCTGTCTTTACGTGGAATGGACTGGGTCCTCTGGTTCAACTGAACCGATCATTGACTGCAAATGGTTATATTCGGCTACTTGGAGACCATTTTCAGCCATTCATGGACTTCATGTTCCCAATGTTCCATGTCACAACATTCTGGACAGTACGAGCAAATGATTTGCTCACACATATCGCCCGATACGAATCCCAACTGATAGAAATAGTTTATCTTGTAGTTTAATTGAAGTAGATAGTTTTTGTGAATTAGTACAGGTAGAGGTCATTCTTGGCAACGGGAATACAGTAATAATTGCATCCTTTTACCTATACCTCAACTCAGATCATACAGTCACTGAACAGTTCAAAGAAATCTTCAGTCTCTTTTGATACACGTACCCGATATATACAATTATTGTTATAGATGACTTCGATTTACCCTCGATATGTTGGCGAAAACACATGTTTAAATCCGCAGATGTGCATAAGACATTTTCTGGAATTGTGCTACACGCATTCTCTGAAAATTGTTTCGAGCAATTAGTTGATGGCGAGTAGTAAACGGCTGTGAAACGACTTATTAGCAGCAAATAAACCTGAGCTATTAACGAACATCAAAACGGACACAGGAATTATTGACAACAGGGTTGTCGTAGCGAGACTCAATACCGTAACTCTGTTGCAAAAACAAAGAAAAAAGCAAGCCAAATTTAAACCAACGCAAAATCCCCAAGATTGGCCTCTTTTCAGAATCTCGAAATTTTGGGCGGACGTTAATGCGAGATGCTTATAATAGTTTTCACAACGAAATTTTGTCGCGAAACGTAGCACAAAACCCAAAGAGATTCTGGTTGTATGTAAAGTATACTAATGGTAAAACACAATCAATGATTTCTTTTGGGGATAGCAATGGAAATACGAGTACTATGGATGACAGTGATGCTAAAATAGAGTTAATAAACACAGCCTCCCGAAATTCCTTCACCAAGGAAGACGAAGTATATATATAGCCTATTCCATAATTCGAATCAAGAACAGCTGAGTAACTTAGAATAAGATATCCTCGGAGTAGTGAAGCAACTTAAGTCGCTTAATAAAAGCAAGTCTTCTGGTCCAGTCTGTATACCAACTGGGTTCCTTTCAGAGTATGCTAATGCTATAGCATCATACTTAACAATCATATACATACGCTCTCTCGGAGAAAGATCTGTACCCAAACACTGGAAAGTTGCACAAGTCACACCAGTATTGAAAAAGGCAGTAGGAGTAATCACTAAGTTACAGGCCCATATCATTAACGTCGACATACAGCAGCGTTCTGGAACATACAGCATGGTTCTGGAACATATATTGTGTTCGCACGTTAAGAATTACCTCGAAGAGGACGTTCTATTGACACACATTGAGAAAATATCGTACTTGTGAAACACAACTAGCTCTTTACTCGAAGTCCTGAGTGCTATCGACAACGAATTTCAGATTCATTCTGTATCTCTAGATTTCCAAAAGGCTTCTTGCAGAGTAAGTGACAAGCGGCTTGTAATCAAATTGCGTGCCTATGGAAAATCGTCTCAGCTATGCGACTTGACACGTAATTTCCTGTCAGAAATGTCACAGTTCGTAGTAATTGACGGAAAATGATCGAGCAAAACAGAAGTGGTTTCTGGCGTTCACTTAGGTGGTGTCTTAATGCTCTCTGTTGTTTATTATCCATATAAATGATTTAGGAGACAATCTGAGAAGCTGTTTGCAGATGATGCTGTCGATTATCGTCTAGTAAAGTCATCAGAAGATCAAAACAAGTTGTAGAAAAATTTAGAAAATTTGGCTGTATGGTAAGAAAATTGATAGTTGACCCTAAATAATGAAAACAACTAGATCATCGACATGAGAGCTAAAAGGAATCCTTTAAACTTCGGTTACACGATAAATCAATCAAATCTAAAGGCTTTGAGTTCAACTAAATACCTACGAATTATAGTAACCAGCGACTAAAATTGGAAATAACACATAGAAAACGTTGTGTGCAAGGCGAACCAATGACTGCGTTTCATTGGCAAGAACAGTTAGAATATGCTACAGAGCTACTAAACAGACTGACTACACTACGCCTGTCCGTCCTCTTGGAAAACTGCTGCACGTTGTGGGACCTTTACTAGATAGGTTTAACGGAGTACATCGAGAGATAACATAGAACGGCAGCACGTTTCCTATTATCGAGAAATATGAGAGAGAGTGTCACGGACATGATACAGTATTTGGGTGGACATAATTAAAACAAAGGCGCTTCTCGTTGTGACGGTATCTTTTCATTAAATTTGAACAACTTTCTCCTCCGAATGTGGAAATATTTTGTTGACGCCGACGTACATAGGGAGAAACGATCATCACAATAAAATAAGTGTAATCTGGTCCCGCACGGAAAAATATAGGTATTAGTTTTTTACCACGCTGTGCAGGACTGGAATAATAGAGAAGTATTGAGAAGGTGGTTCGATGAACCCTCTGTCAGGCACTTAAGTGTGATTTGCTGAATATCTGTGTAGATTTAGAAAGAACACTTATGTACCTAATCTGGAGGTCAGTTCGTGCACAAACTCTTTCACCCGTAACACACTCATGCTCATAAATTACGGATAATGCTGATACATGGTGAAACAATGCTCTGGTGGGCGGTTTGCGGGTCTAAATCACCTCAGGGTATGACGATGTAGTGCATTTGACCTGCGGTCGTCGCACGGTGGCGCTGGCAGCAGTCTACATACGCAGAGGTGTGTTGCTGCACGTCAGAGTATGGTGCAGCGAGTAAATGTGCAGACGTTTTCAGACGTGCTAATGGTGGCCGTGTATTGAAACTGGCTCAAAGAACACATCTTGATAACGTTATGAGGGTAGAAAACACAGCAGGTCGTAGCACGGGCCTTCCGTGTGCCTCAAAGTGTGACCGCAAGACTATGGCAGCGGTTGCAGCAGACAGGAAACGTGTCCAGGCGCCACAGTACAGGACGTCCACAGTGTACAACACCACAAGCAGACCGATATCTCACCATCAGTGCCCGCAGACGGCCACGGATTACTGAAGGTAGCCTTGCTCGGGATATTACCGCAGCCATTGGAACAGTTGTCTCCAGACACACGGTCTACAGACGATTGAACAGACATGGCTTATTCACCCGGAGACCTGAAAGGTGCATTCCACTGACCCCTGGTCACAGGAGAGCCCGTAAAGCCTGGTGTTAAGAACACAGTACATGGTCATTTGAACTGTGGTCCCAGGTTATATTCACGGACGAGTCCACGTATAGTCTGAACCGTGATTCTCGTCGGGTTTTCATCTGGCGTACACCAGGAACCAAATACCAACCCCTTAATGTCCTTGAAACGGACCTGTATGGAGGTCTCGGTTTGATGGTGTGGGGTGGGATTATGATTGGTGCACGTACACTCCTGCATGTCTTTGACAGGGGAACTGTAACAGGTCAGGTGTATCTGGACGTCATTTTGCACCAGAATGTCCGTCTTTTCACGGGTGCAGTGGGTCCCACCTTCCTCCTGATGGATGATAACGCACGGCCCCACCGAGCTGCCATCGTGGAGGAGTACCTTGTTGTTGTTGTTGTGGTCTTCAGTCCTGAGACTGGTTTGATGCAGCTCTCCATGCTACTCTATCCTGTGCAAGCTTCTTCATCTCCCAGTACCTACTGCAACCTACATCCTTCTGAATCTGCTTAGTGTATGCATCTCTTGGTCTCCCCCTACGATTTTTACCCTCCACGCTGCCCTCCAATACTAAATTGGTGATCCCTTGATGCCTCAGAACATGTCCTACCAACCGATCCCTTCTTCTGGTCAAGTTGTGCCACAAACTCCTCTTCTCCCCAATCCTATTCAGTACCTCCTCATTAGTTATGTGATCTACCCATATAATCTTCAGCATTCTTCTGTAGCACCACATTTCGAAAGCTTCTATTCTCTTCTTGTCCAAACTATTTATCGTCCATGTTTCACTTCCATACATGGCTACACTCCATACAAATACTTTCAGAAAAGACTTCCTGACACTTAAATCTATACTCGATGTTAATAAATTTCTCTTCTTCAGAAACGCTTTCCTTGCCATTGCCAGTCTACATTTTATATCCTCTCTACTTCGACCATCATCAGTTATTTTGCTCCCCAAATAGCAAAACTCCTTTACTACTTTAAGTGTCTCATTTCCTAATCTAATACCCTCAACATCACCCGACTTAATTCGACTACATTCCATTATCCTCGTTTTGCTTTTGTTGATGTTCATCTTATATCCTCCCTTCAAGACACCATCCATTCCATTCAACTGCTCTTCCAAGTCCTTTGCTGTCTCTGACAGAATTACAATGTCATCGGCGAACCTCAAAGTTTTTATTTCTTCTCCATGGATTTTAATACCTACTCCGAATTTTTCTTTTGTTTCCTTTACTGCTTGCTCAATATACAGATTGAATAACATCGGGGAGAGGCTACAACCCTGTCTTACTCCCTTCCCAACCACTGCTTCCCTTTCATGTCCCTCGACTCTTATAACTGCCATCTGGTTTCTGTACAAATTGTAAATAGCCTTTCGCTCCCTGTATTTTACCCCTGCCACCTTTAGTATTTGAAAGAGAGTATTCCAGTCAAATTTGTCAAAAGCTTTCTCTAAGTCTACAAATGCTAGAAACGTAGGTTTGCCTTTCCTTAATCTTTCTTCTAAGATAAGTCGTAAGGTCAGTATTGCCTCACGTGTCCCAGTATTTCTACGGAATCCAAACTGATCTTCCCCGAGGTCGGCTTCTACTAGTTTTTCCATTCGTCTGTAAAGAATTCGTGTTAGTATTTTGCAGCTGTGGCTTATTAAACTGATTGTTCGGTAATTTTCACATCTGTCAACACCTGCTTTCTTTGGGATTGGAATTATTATATTCTTCTTGAAGTCTGGGGGTATTTCGCCTGTTTCATACATCTTGCTCACCAGATGGTAGAGTTTTGTCAGGACTGGCTCTCCCAAGGCCGTCAGTAGTTCCAATGGAATGTTGTCTACTCCGGGGGCCTTGTTTCGACTCAGGTCTTTCAGTGCTCTGTCAAACTCTTCACGCAGTATCGTATCTCCCATTTCATCTTCATCTACATCCTCTTCCATTTCCATAATATTGTCCTCAAGTACATCGCCCTTGTATAGACCCTCTATATACTCCTTCCACCTTTCTGCTTTCCCTTCTTTGCTTAGAACTGGGTTTCCATCTGAGCTCTTGATGTTCATACAAGTGGTTCTCTTATCTCCAAAGGTCTCTTTAATTTTCCTGTAGGCAGTATCTATCTTACCCCTAGTAAGATAAGCCTCTACATCCTTACATTTGTCCTCTAGCCATCCCTGCTTAGCCATTTTGCACTTCCTGTCGATCTCATTTTTGAGACGTTTGTATTCCTTTTTGCCTGCTTCATTTACTGCATTTTTATATTTTCTCCTTTCATCAATTAAATTCAATATTTCTTCTGTTACCCAAGGATTTCTACTAGCCCTCGTCTTTCTACCTACATGATCCTCTGCTGCCTTCACTACTTCATCCCTCAAAGCTACCCATTCTTCTTCTACTGTATTTCTTTCCCCCATTCCTGTCAATTGTTCCCTTATGCTCTCCCTGAAACTCTGTACAACCTCTGGTTCTTTCAGTTTATCCAGGTCCCATCTCCTTAAATTCCCACCTTTTTGCAGTTTCTTCAGTTTTAATCTACAGGTCATAACCAATAGATTGTGGTCAGAGTCCACATCTGCCCCTGGAAATGTCTTACAATTTAAAACCTGGTTCCTAAATCTCTGTCTTACCATTATATAATCAATCTGATACCTTTTAGTATCTCCAGGGTTCTTCCATGTATACAACCTTCTATCATGATTCTTAAACCAAGTGTTAGCTATGATTAAATTGTGCTCTGTGCAAAATTCTACCAGGCGGCTTCCTCTTTCATTTCTTAGCCCTAATCTATATTTACCTACTATGTTTCCCTCTCTCCCTTTTCCTACACTGGAATTCCAGTCACCCATAACTATTAAATTTTCATCTCCCTTCACAATCTGAATAATTTCTTTTATTTCATCATACATTTCTTCAATTTCTTCGTCATCTGCAGAGGTAGTTGGCATATAAACTTGTACTACTGTAGTAGGTGTGGGCTTCGTATCTATCTTGGCCACAATAATGCGTTCACTAAGCTGTTTGTAGTAGCTTACCCGCGTTCCTATTTTCCTATTCATTATTAAACCTACTCCTGCATTACCCCTATTTGACTTTGTGTTTATAACCCTGTAGTCACCTGACCAGAAGTCTTGTTCCTCCTGCCACCGAACTTCACTAATTCCCACTATATCTAACTTTAACCTATCCATTTCCCTTTTCAAATTTTCTAACCTACCTGCCCGATTAAGGGACCTGACATTCCACGCTCCGATCCGTAGAACGCCAGTTTTCTTTCTCCTGATAACGACATCCTCTTGAGTAGTCCCCGCCCGGAGATCCGAATGGGGGACTATTTTACCTCCGGAATATTTTACCCAAGAGGACGCCATCATCATTTAATCATACAGTAAAGCTGCATGCCCTCGGGAAAAATTACGGCCGTAGTTTCCCCTTGCTTTCAGCCGTTCGCAGTACCAGCACAGCAAGGCCGTTTTGGTTATTGTTACAAGGCCAGATCAGTCAATCATCCAGACTGTTGCCCTTGCAGCTACTGAAAAGGCTGCTGCCCCTCTTCAGGAACCACACGTTTGTCTGGCCTCTCAACAGATACCCCTCCGTTATGGTTGTACCTACGGTACGGCTATCTGTATCGATGAGGCACGCAAGCCTCCCCACCAACGGCAAGGTCCATGGTTGAAACAGACCTAAACCCCATCGAGCAGGTCTGGGATGCTCTCGGTCGACGTATCGTAGTACGTCTTCAAACCTCTACGACACTTCAGGAGCTCCGACAGGCACTGGTTCAAGAATGGGAGGCTATACCATAGGCCGGTATTACACTATCAAATTTCTTTGTCAAAGATTTGATCAAAGATGTGATCCAATATTCCATCCAATATATCTGACAAAGATCTTTGACGTAGCGCTACAAGGGCTATTACACTGTCATCAAATTTTTCGTCAAAGTTCAAGATGGCTGACAACAACTTGTTATTAACCGCAGCAGTTCTACGTAATCCAATTGCATTGTGTGCACATGCGGAAAAGAAGTGGGGGGGGGGGGGGGGGAAATATGGAACCATACATACGAGGTTGACAGTCTCAAAAGTCCTGGGATTACAACTTGATAATAAATTCAGTTGGGAGGAGCACACCACAGAACTGCAGAAAGGCCTTAACAAATCTGTATTTGCAATTCGAGTGTTAGCAGACATAGGCAACATAAAAATGAAAAAGCTTGCATACTTTCATTCCATAATGTCATATGGGATAATATTTTGGGGTAAATCTTGAAGTCAAACAAAAGTTTTCAAGATCCAAAAGCGTGTAATACGTATTATTTGTGGAGTAAATTCACGGACCTCCTGCAGAAACCTCTTCAAAGAACTGGGTATACTAACTACTGCCTCTCAGTATATTTACTTCTTAATGAAATTTGTCGTAAATAATATATCTCTTTTTCCAACAAACAACTCAGTTCATACATACAATACCAGGAATAAAAATGATCTGCACAAGGACTTAAAAGCACTTACTTTACTTCAAAAAGCGGTCCACTACTCAGGAACACCCATCTTCAATAATTTGCCAGGAAACAAAAAATTTAGTTAGAAATAAATTTTTAATAGAAACAAATGATGTATTTATTCATACTATTAGTATTGTTATTTCAGCTTAAAAAAAATCGACATGTTCCACATCCACGAGGACCTCCTCAGCACGGATCTATGGAACGAAAAACTAATCTAATCTGGGTGAAGCCGTGGGTTTTACGACGACACGATAAAAGCATTCAACAAAACTTGTTACGTAAGCTTACAGTGGAAGACGCCAAGTCGTACATCAATTACTTAAGAATGGATGAGCATACATTTCTGTATGTGCTCAATGAAGTGTATAATCATATCACAAAGCACAATATTCACTTAAGAACTGCTACATCTTCAGAAGACAGGCTCACTATAACACTCCGATTCCTTGCTACAGGAGAGGGTTATGTTAGGTTAGGTCAGGTTAGGTCTCCAATCTTCTTAATCTATTTTTGTATTCAGGGTGCCTCACGTTGTAAAGCGCCTCATCAGCTTCAGACATCTCTATTAATTTTGTAGTTGTCGGCACACACCAATTGTATTTACCGGCAATGTTTATAAAAATACTACAGACGACAGAACGCTGCAGCGATGCTAGCGCTCCATGTGGTAACATGTCACATTGCAGTGAACAGAAGACAAGCGGTTTCTTTGATCAAATATACAGCGAGGCCCTAGATTTGATCAAATATTGGACGACATTTGACAAAGTCCCTATTACATTATCTGATATCTTTGACAAAGATATTGGACAAAGATATTGGACAAAGAAATTTGATAGTGTAATACCGGCCATAGCAGCTGCTCGACCACCTGATCCAGAGTATGCAAACCCGTTGTGCGGCCTGTGTACGTGTGCATGGTGATCATATCCCGTACTGATGTCGGGGTACACGCGCAGGAAACAGTGGCGTTTTGTAGCACATATGTTTCGGGACGGTTTTCTCAACTTATCACCAATACCGTGGACCTACAGATCTGTGTCGTGTGTGTTGCCTATGTGGCTATGCTATTAGCGCCAGTTTTGTGTAGTGCCACGTTGTGTGGCACCACATTCTGCAATTATCCTTGATTCATGAGCATGGGTGTAGTTTCTTAACTGCGGACAACTACAGAAGCAGCATGGCTCAGTATTTCTACAAGGACTTGTTAGGTCCAATTCAACTCGATTTGCTGCACTATGCCGGGAAAAAGGTGATCCGAAACGATATTAGGATGTATCTCATGTCTTTTGTCACCTTAGTGTATGTATCGCGGTAAGACCATGAAGTTAACTGACAGAGATTGAAGCGCATACGGAGGCTTACTAATGATTGTTCTACCCAAACACCATTTGCGACTGGTCCAGGAAAGGGAGGAAATGAGAATAGGACATGAAGTATCCTCAGTCACTCACTTAAAGTTGGCTTGCGGAGCATAGATTTCAATGAGGATGCAGATTTGTAACTCCAGAGCGGACTAGAACTTACTGCCACTAGTTCCTGAATTACAGTTTCCCGAGGTCACGGCCGTCTTCACTGTTTCCCTGAGCTAGAATGAATTTTCGGGAATCTTGCTCTCCATTGTTACTTTCTCTATAGAGGCTGGCCTCAGAAATGGTCTTCCTTCAAGGCCCGCGCATTAACGAGTTTCGCCTCTTTTGCCCGAATTATCAGTTTAAATTGCTAAGCGATTTTTAATTTGTCAGACAGTGGCTCGGGAACGACACAAAGAAGCAGCGCCGACGGTGCTCAATTTAATCTTAATTAATGATACAGTCATCAGCGCGGCAGAACGAAAGAACTTTGGAACATGGCGTTCGTTTCCTAAAGTGCTTTGTGCTGTCGGAGATTCGCCGGGACGCTGTCTGCCAAAGGGGCTTCCGTCTGACGCCGTGGTCCGCCGTTAATTAATTTTATGGCAGCAAATTTTCTTACCCGCGCCCCGCCGGCTTCTAAGATACAAGCACTCGGCCATTGCTACGAGACTGCCTCCCTCTGTAAGAGCATGTTTTCATCCGAGTGCCAACAGCGCTTTAAATCCGTGACAAGATAAGTTTTCTTCGGAATATAAATGAAATTATATAATTGGATTTGGTCTTGTCCAGCGATTTGTTCTCCACTGTAGGGATGCTTTTCTTTTCGTGCAGCGACGATCAGTTCGAGAAGAAATAACGTTTCAAAAATATATAACTAGTGTTCAGAGACACCCAACTGAATAATCATCGTCGTTACCTATTGGTAACGTTTTGGTGATCCAAACTTCCCTGTCATTCGTCGTCTCTATCCCTCGGTTATAACTGCTACAGTTCATTTCAATGATCTCCGTTCTGGATTATCCTCTCGATTTTCTGCCTCTCTGGGCACCGAGTTTGGTATATATCATTCATGTGTCTGTCATTGCGATGACCGGGAAGACAATCACATACACAAATACACTATTGGCCATTAAAATTGCTATACCAAGACGAAATGCAGATGATAAACGGGTATTCATTGGACAAATATATTATACTACAACTGACATGTGATTACATTTTCATGCAATTTGGGTGCATAGATCCTGAGAAATCAGTACCCAGAACAACCACCTCTGGCCGTAATAACGGCCTTGATACGCCTGGGCATTGAGTCAAACAGAGCTTGGATGGCGTGTACAGGTACAGCTGCCCATGCAGCTTCAACACGATACCACAGTTCATCAAGGGTAGTATTGTGACGAGCCAGTTGCTCGGCCACCATTGACCAGACGTTTTCAGTTGGTGAGAGACTAACTACCGATAGGCATATTTAGCAAAATGAAAGAGTTTGATAGAGAACAAACAATGTATTTATCTTAATAATGTTCAAAAGTCATTATATATATATATATATATATATATATATATATATATATATATATATATATATATCAGTTCATGATATCCAGTATTACAAATTTACTCTTGCTGGCGGACACACGTCCAGATCGTCCGCTCTTAAAATTCTGCCATCTCTCTCCCCACATCCACCACTGATGGCGGCTCACCTCCAACTGCGCAACGCTACGCGCTGTTCACATACAGCTGCCCAACACTACAACAGCGAATATTCCAACAATCCTAACCAGCCACAGACTGCACACGGCACAGTCAGTGATTTTCATATAGAGCGCTACGTGGCGTTACCAACATAAAAACCTAAACAGCCTACTTACAACTGTTGTCTGCAAGTTGGAGCACTACAGTGGGTACGTGTGCGTTTACATCAACAGTTCAACGCTGAAAGGCCGAGTTGGTCGCACGCACTCCATTGAAACAGCATCCATTGACCAGGAACCACCATTACCTGAGACTGCAAGGGGCACACGAATGCTGTCATCACCGTGTCGAGTGGGAACACGTAACGTTCTCTACGAGATGCGCTACACCACCTCCTAGAGCGATGGCCACATACGTGAATGCAAGTAGACACAGGGCATCGGTGAAAAGCCTACTGAACGAAGACTGTGATAGTTTGGAGCACCACCTCGCCTTCTATGTAGTGAGAGCAGTATGAACAACAACCAATTCTAGGGTACGTTTTAGAGCCCGAGGCACTGACCCTCTTGCAGGCAGCTCCACATGTCATATTTAAGGAGGACAATGACCGACTACATCTGGTAAGTAATGTGGAAGCAGTGTAATACTGCTGGCAATCAGTAAAGGATACTCCAATGGAAAATTCCTATATCTGCCAATGACAACACGTAAAGCAAAGACCAATAAAAGAACACCTAATACCCTTCCTCCTCGCCCTCATATAAAAAAATGGTTCAAATGGCTCTAAGCACTATGGAACGTAACATCTGAGGTCATCAGTCCCATAGACTTAGAACTACTTAAACCTAACTAACCTAAGGACATCACACACATCCATGCCCGAGGCAGGATTCGAACCTGAGACCGTAGCAGCAGCGCGGTTCCGGTCTGAAGCGCCTAGAACCGCTCGGCCACAACGTCCGGCCAGACCTAAGTGATTCAAGATAAAAACGCAAACATACTTCGCTTACTTTCATTGCATAATATAATACAAAAATGGTTCAAATGGCTCTGAGCACTATGGAACTTAACATCTGATGTCATCAATCCCCTAGACTTAGAACTACTTAAACTTAACTAACCTAAGGACATCACACACATCCAAACCCGAGGCAGGATTCGAACCTGCGACCGTAGCAGCAGCGCGGTTCCGGACTAAAAGCGCCTAGAACCGTTCGGCTACAGCGGCCGGCCAGACCTAAGTGATTCAAGATAAAAACACTAACATACTTCGCTTACCTTTATTGCATAATAATATACATTCAGTTTTTCATCAAATCAAAGTCTTCTCAGTCCAAAAGGTGTAATACGAATAGTATGTGGTTTTAAGTCTAAAACGTCCAGCAGAGATCTTTTCAAGGAATTGGTGATATTTATTCCTTACCAAAATGTGTCATACATCATATGTCTCTTTTTTAAACCAATAACTCAGTGCTAGAAACAAGAATAATCTTCACAAACATGTAAAGTCACTTAGCTTGTTCTAGAAGGTGTTCATTATTCATCACCACGAAATTTTAATATCTTACCACTAGCCATAAAAAGTTTAATTAGTAATAAAGTTCTGTTTCAGAGGACCCAAAAGGATTTATTGGTGATCAACTCCTTCAACTCCATTGACGAATATCGTAGTAAAACCGAGTGATGCGTACATACTGTTAACAACACCAAATGACGTATGGTATGAAATTTTTATTTTGTAAGTCATCAGTGCAGTAATACAATCCATGTAAATAAGTCTAAACTGATCTTTCTCCTTGATGATGCGTACCTACAATAGCCTCGGAATTATGACGTGCACCTCAGTATATTCTACATTTAAATGTATTATAACAAGATTGCTATTACCTTTTAAATGACGTTATGTTCAAGATTTCTTGACTTATTCCACTTCCATGACGACCGTTGCACTTGGAATCTGTGGAAGGTTCATTAGTATATACTTTTTCTTTGTAAATATGTATGGTATAAGGCGCAGTCAAATGACACCGAAGATCCGCCGCAATGGGACCATGCAATGGTTCCATTCCAAAGCAATCACCACACACATTAAGACATTTATCCCAGTGGGAGGTGAGACAGTCAAATCTTGTTACGCAGAACACGGTCGTCCGCTGACTGATCCACAACCACACCCACTCTTGCACTTCCTCGTCCGACTGAAACCGACTTCCACGCATTTCTTTCTTCAGGTCGCGAAAGACGTGAAAATTAGATGGTGAAAGATCCGGGTTGTAAGGAGGATGTTGCAAAGTTTCCCAGCCAAATCGCTGAAGCGTAGCCTTCGTCCTAATGATGGTAGGGGGCGGGGGGTAGAGGGGGTAGGGGCATTGCAACAGGATACTTCCTCCATTTATCGATTTCCATTGTGGAACTACAATCAAAGCACAGCGCTGTGTAGACACTCTGAAGAAACTGAGACGTGTCATGAAGTCAAAACGCCCAGGAATGCTGTCACACGGAATCATCCGATTACACTATAACGCCCGCCCCCACACAGCCAATCGTACAAAGGCTACACTTAAGCGACTTAGCTGGGAAACACTACAACATCTTCCATACGGATGTGAAACTTCATTGTAGATGACCATCAGCTGTTAATTTTTATGCTCTGTGCTATTGGTTTCGATCAGTAGACCAGTATTAAGTTGAAGCCTAACGGACAGACAAAAACTTTAAAGTGCACAGGTCACAATATGCTGAAAAAGTAAAAGTTATGGGATTAAATAATGTAAAAATTACTTACAAAGCGTGACCAGTTTGTCACCACAACATTTTAAGTGAACAACTTCGATGTATGTAGCAAAACATAGCTCGTGTTAAAATAAATAATCTCCAAAGGCTTAGATTTGTAGGAGGCACACACAAGCCGATCATATATTTCAAACTGAAGAAAACTGTAACGGACTTGTAGAAAAAAAATAAATTTGAAAAGTGAATATCAAAGGCAAATCGCTATGAAGATTGGACGAAGATCGTAAGAGAGTGCCTGTAACTGTAAGCTCGATAATGTACACATATCGCAGGTGCATATGAGATCTTCGGGGTATTTTGGAGTACATCGACTTAACAGCTATTTAGACAGGAAAGTGTCTTAACGAAGAATATACTTAACAAACGGTATTAACAAAGCATTATCATAAAAAAAACATTCAGTGACGTGAGTTTTTTGGTGAAGGTAGCTTTACAAAAAGCATGCAATATCAAAATAATAGAAAGTAAATAAGAAAACATCGAATTAATCTCGTTTTAGGTTATGTATCACACATAAGTGAAATTAAGGAAACTAGTGCTTTTTAATCATATCAATAATGCAAACAGTGGGGTCCCAGTGTAATCATAACAAAGCTAGATGAATACACACAATCAAGGGATTTTGTATTACATCGATCTTTTAATATTATAAATAAAGTAGCTATTGAAAAAAGGGTCAAGTTAACGTTGTCACAACAGGAAACCTACAAAGTGTCAAAAAATATATATAGCAACACATCGTATAATAACCTATACAGTCCTATCTCATAAATAAAACGTGAATATGAAGGGGCTAGAGATTATGTATAAAAGTTACAATATAAATTGGACGTTTATTTACAGAAAAATTAGATACAGTATGAAATGCAGATATGACAGCGTGGGACTTGACTGGAATATTTAATGGTTAGGAATATATGTTATGGAACAAACATGAGCTTAACAAGGAGTATAAAATGTTTTAAAACATAGGGGATGTGTTCTATGGGGAGGGGGGAAGACGAGGGGGGAGGAAGAGTAGGGGGGAAGAAGACATATATAAGTAAGATACAAGAGGCATCCATTAAGTTGATATAAGGTCATTAGTGGCTCATTAATGACCTACCGTGAAGCGGGGGACTACAATGCAATGATGCAATAAACAGGCTGCACATATATGGCATCAATAAACCAAAACCAGAAAAATTAATAATTATAGCAACCAAACCATAACAGACAGAAATGATAAAGCAGTTTTAACATTGGATAATACACTTTGCATACAGCCCGAATCTCTCACCATATTCCCATCTTTGAGAACCTAAAGAAAGACGCCTGTAGGGGAAACTACAGCAGTAATTTTTCCCGAGGGCATGCAGCTATACTGTATGGTTAAATTATGACGGCGTCCTGTTGGGTAATATATTCCTGAGGTAAAAAAGTCCCCCATTCGGATCTCCGTGCGAGGAAATAACAACACATTGTATAATAAACTATTAAGTCATAAGCAAAACCTGAATATAAGGGGGCTAGAGATTATGTATAAAAATTACAATATAAGTTGGACGTTTATTTACAGAAACAAAACTGGCGTTCTACGGATCGGAGCGAGGAATGTCAGATCCCTTAATCAGGCAGGTAGGTTAGAAAATTTAAAAAGAGAAATGGATAGGTTAAAGTTCGATGTAGTGGGAATTAGTGAAGTTCGGTGGCAGGAGGAACAAGACTTCTGGTCAGGTGAATACAGGGTCATAAATACAAAATTAAATAGGCGTAATGCAGGAGTAGGTTTAATAATGAATAAAAAAAATAGCAGCGTGGATAAGCTACTACATACAGCATAGTGAACGCATTATTGTAGCCAAGGTAGACACGAAGAGCACGCCTAACACAGCAGAACAAGTATATATGCCAACTAACTCAGCGGATGAAGAGATTGAAGAAATGTATGATGAGACAAAAGAAATTATTGAGATAATGAAGGGAGACGAAAATTGAACAGTCATGGGGGACTGGAATTCGATAGTAGGAAAAGGAAGAGAAGGGAAAGTAGCAGGCGTATATGGCAGGAATGAAAGAGGAAGCCACCTGGTAAAATTTTGCGCAGAGCATAACTTAATCATAGCTAACACGTGGTTTAAGAACCATGAACGAAGGTTATGCACGTGCAAGATGCTTGGAGACACTGAAAGATTTCAGATAGATAATACTATGGCAAGACAGAGATTTAGGAACCGTGTTTTAAATTGTAAGACATTTCCAGGGAAAGAGGTGGACTCTGACCACAATTTATTGGTTGTGAATTGTAGATTAAAACTGAAGAAATTGCAAAAAGGTAGGAATTTAAGGAGATGGGACCTGGATAAACTAAAAGAACCAGAGGTTGTAGAAAGATTCAGAGTGAGCATTAGGGAACGATTGACAAATACAGGGGAAAGAAATACAGTAGAAGAAGGATGGGTAGCTTTGAGAGATGAAACAGTGAAGCACGCAGAGGATTTTTTTTTTTTTTTTTTTGCACTATGGGACTCAACATCTTAGGTCATAAGTCCCCTAGAACTTAGAACTACTTAAACCTAACCAATCTAAGGACATCACACACACCCATGCCCGAGGCAGGATTCGAACCTGCGACCGTAGCAGTCCCGCGGTTCCGGACTGCAGCGCCAGAACCGCACGGCCACCGCGGCCGGCCGCAGAGGATTAAATAGGTAAAAAGACGAGGACTAGTAGAAATCCTTCGGTAACAGAAGAGATATTGAATTTAATTAATTAAAGAAGAAAATATAAAAATGTAGTAAATGAAACAGGCGAAAAGGAATACAAACGTCTCAAACCGGAATACGAAAATGGGAGCGATGGATTCAGGAAGACCATACTCAAAGCGATGAAGAACATTTACAGCTCCACGTGATTAGCATCCGAGAGGACATATTGTTAGCTCGGACGTGAAATATTGTACAGCCATGTCATATACCGGGTGTTTCAAACTGAAAGAGACAAAAAGAAAGTCTTCTTGTGACTGCTGTAATGAGTCCATTTCAGAAATATATATACTGAAAGATTACCTCTCACAGTACCTATAGACAATCACAGCTGTTCGATGTGAGCTCCATTCGTCAGATGTCTATCTGCATTTCCTAATTTCCTACCTTGCCCGCTCCAACGTTAACCACACCTAGTAACCGGTGATTTAGCTGCTGTAAATTCTGTTGGAATAGGGGAACGCAAACCATGACCTTCAAAAAAAAAAAACCTTGTTGTAATCTCATGCGACCTAGGGCTCACAACATGGACGGCATATCATTCGACCAAGCACTACAAATCCAGTGCAGTGAAAGTTGTTCATTAAGGTTACTAACTATGAGGTTATTCCAATTTGGCAGTGCTCCGTCGTGCTGCAAAATGAAGTCGGGTACCTCATCTGACGACTGAGACAAAGAAGAGAGCGACCAGAGAGAAAGAAAGCGCCACAGACCATGCGGTTATGGAACAGAAAACATTACGTTTCGGGGAATCACATTCATGTTCAAATGAGGCAGGCGGGTTTCGTGTACCCCGTATGCTCAAATTATACTTGTTTACTTTGCCTCTTAAGTGAAATGTACTGCGTCAGTGAATATAAGTCAGTCTGCGAAACCATACACCTCCATCGATGCTTGAAAATCAATGTACAGTTTTCTCCTTTCTGGTTTATCGGTTGGTTTTAGCGTCTTCAAAATCTGAATTCTGTAAACCGTACGCGCAACATGCCACACTGTTGACTGTGACACATTCGCTTCTCTACCGGCAGAGCACCTGGATTTTCTGGGGCATCCTTCGTATATCTTACGAATGTTTTCCGCCACTTCATTCTAGACCGACAACTGTCCTGTGACTTTCTTTTTGCATACGCATCCTACCTTCTCGAATTTCTTCGCCCAACTAAAAAGGTGTGTAGTTGCGGTGTCATTTTACCAAACTTGATCCACCAATGTCTTTGAACAACGATTATTGATGATGATTTTTTTGGTATTCTGTGACAGAATATACGTTTTCTATCACCGATGTCACCATTCTGAAGACTAACGCCAGTGAGGAACAACAACGGAGACTTTCCTTTGTTTCATTGTGTGCTAAGATAAACTGTGGGAGTTAACTTTTCAATCTATATGTGTATTTCTGAAATAAAGTCATTACTGTAGTCACAGGAATACTTTCTTTTGGCTCTAAGCACTATGGAACTTAACATTTGATGTCATCAGTCCACTAGACTTAAAACTACTTAAACCTAACTAACCTATGGACAGCACACACATTCATGCCCGAGGCAGGATTCGAACCTGCGACCGTAGCAGCAGCGCGGTTCTGGATTAAATCGCCTAGAACCGCTCGGTCACAGCGGCCGGCTATTCATTTTGAATCACCATACCTTGAGTCAGGTAATGGGTGTCTTTGCAGCAAAACAATTATCCGCACAGACAATGCAACGACGTATGGAGCACCACACGGTGTCAGCAAGGCGACCATTACTCTACTGGACATGCAGCTGAAAGCAATTCGTTGCAAGCGGCGCACCAAATGAAACACTAGACACATAAGCACGAGACCCTCGAGAAAGGCAGGCCACAGCGCGTATATCACAAGTTATGCTGCAGGTCTTACGGGCACCAGCAGTCGCCTCCGGTGGTGAGCGAGTAAACCCTTTCAGGCGATTTTAATATTTGTTAACTGAGCCTTTAAATGCACGCAACCTTTCGGTAGCAAACGACAAAATTAAGACCTATAGTATGTATCATTTCATTGGCGTATATAGTGCCTGTGTGCCATGCACGGAGCCGAGCGTTCGCGAAGTGTGGTGGGCAAGCCGGCTAGTGCGACGTCACAAGCTCTTTTCCTGTCAGAAAGGTCACAGTTCATAGTAATAGACGGAAAGTCATCGAGTAAAACAGAAGTAATATCCGGCGTTCTCCAATGAAGTCTTATAGGCTCTCTATTGTTCCTGATCTATATTAACGACATAGGAGGCAGTCTGAGTAGGCGTCTTAGATTGTTTGCAGATAATGCTGTCATTTACCGTCTTGTAAAGTCATCAGATGATCAAAACGAATTGAAAAATGATTTAGACAAGATATCTGTATGGTGCGAAAAGTGGCAATGGACCCTGAGAAAAGAAAAGGGCGAAGTTATTCACATGAGTACTAAAAGAAATCAGCTAAATTTCGATTACGCGATAAGTCACACAAATCTGAATGCTGTAAATTAAGCTAAATTATTGTGGATTACAATTACAAATAACCTAAATTGGAACTATCACACAGATAATATTGTGGGTAGAGCACACCAAAGACTGCGATTCATTGGCAGAACACTTGGAAGGTGCTACAGGTCTACTAAAGAGACTGCTTACACCACGCTTGTCCGCCCTATTCTGGAGTATTGCTCTGCGGTGTGGGATCCGCATCAGGTGGGACTGACGGATCGAAAAAGTACAAAGAAGGGCAGCTCTTTTTGTATTATCGCGAAATAGGGGACATAGTGTCACAGACATGATACGTAAGGTACTTTGAAACAGAGGTCATGCAACAACGGTCGTATACTAGCGTCTTGTGGTTTGTTAATCACCACGGGGTTAATGATACAGCTGTGCCGGAGAAGATTAACCAGCGGAACTGCCTATATCCTGCTCTCATCATCGTAACCCGCCGACATCGTGCTGCCCAACGCAACGCTTCGTATGCAACAAAAAGTTAAGAGATTTCGCCGAACGCTATCCCCTGACCTAGAAACATTCTTTCTCTATTAAAAGTGTAAGAATTACAGACTCTATTCAAATAAATTCTTTGTTTAGTTTATGTTTGCTCTCTGCTAACAAATATAAAATTACAATCAGCGAATTAAAAGTTGCCTGGTAGTCATTGTTGAAACACCAGTAAATATAAACTTCTTCCTCTCATTAGAACAAATTCTCCTTGCATGTCAAAATTATTGTAGTTATTTTATGTAGTTTTATGTATTGTTATGAGACTAGATATATGACAGTGACTAATAAGAGTATTTTTCCGTGAAATATGGCGTCGCGCGAAAATTACGGCGACCACCATAATTGCTTGCGTTCTGACCAATAACGTAAAAGATGCTATTCCCGTATTGGTGCATCTCCTGACGTGGGCGTGAATTATAAATGTCAGCTGTCAAATCACGTAGGGACTGTTTACCTGGTAATAAAAGTTTTTGATACTGTATTGCTACGAGACGTAGTATTAAGAGACACTGGTTATACTCAAAAGTGGGTAGATGTATGGTGAACCCCCCAGTGTTCATGCAATTATTAACAGTATTGTGTGTGATTCACGAAATTTTGTCACTTTTTCTAATTCCTTTCAGATATTGTCTTAGATGTCTTTGAAGTTTCAGAGAATATATACACAATTTTGTCGGTACAGGTTAATTTCGGAGCAGTTTTTCGTGAATATTAGAGTTTTCAGTTCATAAACAAAGTGGGATCGTGAGCAGTTGAGAAGTATAACAAAGAGTCTAGTTTTCCAACTAGAATTTTGGACGACTTCGCAGTTCAGATTTTGATAATTATTTTTCCTGTGGGTTGAGGTCATCACACACTTCGAAAAGTACAATTACATACTGTTATAGCACTCCAAGTAATTGATGTTGAATATTGCACTATACTTCAAAGTGACGCAGATACATGACGTTATGTTTCAACGTAGTTATCACATCTCTGTAAACAACGGACATAATGTTCCGCCAGTCTTTCAATTCCTCGGCCATAGATGTCCGCTCTTTGAACACGAAACCATTCAACTAACAGTGCATCAATGGCCTCATCGTCGGAAAATCAATAACTCGACAGCCTGAGCATTGCCGTCTGTCGATGATATCGATGGCTTCCCTTCCGTATCAGCTACATATAATCCCGTGAGGGCTTCGTCAGATTAATGGGACCATTTCACAGCGGCTGGACTCGACACTGTATTTAGTCTACATACCACCTAACTACATCAACAAAAGCAAAACGAGGATAATGGAATATAGTCGAATTAAGTCGGGTGATGCTGAGGGAATTAGATTAGGAAATGAGACGCTTAAAGTAGTAAAGGAGTTTTGCTATTTGGGGAGCAAAATAACTGATGATGGTCGAAGTAGAGAAGATATAAATGGTAGACTGACAATGGGAAGGAAAGCGATTCTGAAGAAGAGAAATTTGCTAACATCGAGTATAGATTTAAGTGTCAGGAAGTCGTTTCTGAAAGTATATGTATGGAGTGTAGCCATGTATGCAAGTGAAATATGGACGCTAAATAGTTTGGACGAGAAGAGAATAGAAGCTTTCGAAGTATGGTGCTGCAGGAGAATGCTGAAGATTAGATGGGTAGATCACGTAACTAATGAGGAGGTACTGAATAGAATTGGGGAGAAGAGGAGTTTGTGGCACAACTAGACTAGAGGAATGGATCGGTTGGTAGGACATGTTCTGAGGCATCAAGGGATCATCAATGTAGTGTTGGAGGGCAGAGTGGAGGGTAAAAATCGTAGAGGGAGACCAAGAGATGAATACACTAAACAGAGTCAGAAGGATGTAGGTTGCAGTAGGTACTGGGAGATGAAGAAGGTTGCACAGGATAGAGTAGCATGGAGAGCTGCATCAAACCAGTCTCAGGGCAATACCACAACAACAACAACAACAACCACCTAACGAATTGAAAAATGATTTAGACAATATATCTGTATGGTGCGAAAAGTGGCAATTGACCCTGAGTAGAGAAAAGGGCGAAGTTATTCACATGAGTACTAAAGGAAATCAGCTAAATTTCGATTACGCGATAAGTCACACAAATCTGAAGGCTGTAAATTAAGCTAAATTATTAGGGATTACTATTACAAATAATATAAATTGGAACTATCACATAGATAATATTGTGGGTAGAGCAAACTAAAGACTGCGATTCATTGGCAGAACACTTGGAAGGTGCAACAGGTCTACTAAAGAGACTGCTTACACCACGCTTGTCCGCCCTATTCTGGAGTATTGCTCTGCGGTGTGGGATCCGCATCAGGTGGGACTGACGGATGACATCGAAAAATTACAAAGAAAATGTACCTCGTTTTGTATTATCGCGAAATAGGGGAGATAGTGTCACAGACATGATACATGAATTGGAGTGACAATCATTAAAACAAAGGCGTTTTTCGTTGCGACGGGATCTTCTCATGAAATTTCAATCACCAGTTTTCTCCTCCCATTGCGAAATCATTATGTTGCCACCCACCTACATAGGGAGAAATGATCATCACGATAAAATAAGAGAAATCAGGGCTCACACAGAAAAAATTACGTGTTCGTTTATCCCGCGTGCTCTTCGAGAGTGGAACGGTAAAGAAACAGCTTGAATGTGGTTCATTGAACCCTCTGCCAGGCATTTTATTGTGACTAGCAGAGTAATCACGTAGATGTAAATGTAGTTGTAGATGTAGATGTGGACCGGTATTTTTCGTGGGCCCAACAGCAGAGGCACCAAGTGTGCATGCACATTCTGATGAGATGAACGTATCAGATTACATTCGGCGTCGTCATAAGCGGGCGTCGTCATCGAGAGTGGAACTGAAATTCCACTGCTCGGCGCAGTAGACATCGTGGGTAGGTGGAAAGAATACATTTAAGGCCTGTTTTAAGGGGAAGACATGTCTGATGACGTTACAGAAGAAGAAACTAAATTGGATACAAAAAATATACTGAGATTAAGAAGCCTTGTGGTCAAATGATGCAGAAGCGATAGATATTCTAAAATAATTGGGTGATGTGGCAACCAAATGACTGGAGACTGGAGACATACAGACGTCCGTAAGAATATTACCCATAAAATCCCGAAGATAGGAACGACAGATAAGCGCGAGGGCTATCGCAGACGGCTCAACAGCTCATGCATCCAAGTTACGGACAAGAATAATGTACATAAAAGTGAAAAAGAAAATTGAGGTTCTGTTAGATAACGAATAGTTCTGGTTTCGGAAAGAGAAAGGCTCCAGAGAGGCACATCTGACGTTGCTCTCGATAACGGAAGAAAGACTGAGGAAAAATGAAGGCCCTTTCATAGGATTTGCCAATCTGAAAAAGACGTTCGACAATGTGAAACGTTACAAGTTTTTTAAATTCGGCGATAAATAGGGTTAAGCCATAGGGAAAAATGAATTATATACGTTACGTACAATAACTAAGAGTGGATTATAAGGCTGGAATACTATTAACAAAGTACTAGAATCAAAAAGGATGTAAGACACGATTGATGCCTGTCGCACTATTGGCCATTCTATACATTCAAGCAATGACAGATATAAAGGATAGGTTCAAGAGTGGGACTAAAATTTAGGACCGAGGGAGGTGGCACAATGCACACTTGACTCAGATTTGGGAGGACGACGGCTCAAATCCGCTTCCGGTCACTCAGATTTAGATTTTCCGTAATTTTCATAAATCACTTATGCCGGCATGGTTCCTTTAAAAAGAGCACAGCCTATTTTCTTCGCCGTATTTCTCCAACCCCAGCTTGGGCTCCATCTACAACGACATCGTTGTCGACGCCTTCATAAAGTACAGAGTTAAAGGATATCCATGATAATACCACTCCAAAACAGCAGGGAACCTCCACATTGCTGCACTCGCTGGACAGTGTATCTAAGGCGATCAACCTGACCGGATTGTCTCCAAACACGTCTCCGACGATGTCTGCTTGAAGGCATATGCGTGACTCATCGGTGAAGACAACGGGATGCCAATACTAAGCGGTCCATTCGGCATGTTGTTGGGCCCATCTGTACCGCGCTGCATGGTGTCGTGGTTGCAAAGATGGACCTCGCCATCGAAGTCGGGAATGAAGACTATTGCGCACAGTTTGAGTCGTAACACGACGTCCTGTGGCTGTGCGAAAAGTATTATTCAATATGGTGGCGTTGCTGTCAGGGTTCGTCCGAGCCATAATCAGTAGGTAGTGATCATCCACTGCAGTAGTAGCCCTTGCGCGGCCTGAGCGAGGCATGTCATTTACAGTTCCTGTCTCCCTCTATTTCCTCCATGTCCGAACAACATCGCTTTGGTTCACTCCGAGACGCCTGGCCACTTTCCTTGTTGAGAGCCCTTACTGGTACAAAGTAACAAAGTGGACGCGATCGAACCACGGTTTTGAGCGTCTAGGTATGGTTGAACTACAGACAACACGAGCCGTGTATGTCCTTCCTGGTGGAATACCTGGAACTGATCGGCTGTCGGACCCCCTCCGTCTAACAAGCGCTGCTCACGCATTGTTGTTTACATCTTTGGGCGGGTTTAGTGAGGTCTCTGAACAGTCAAACGGAGTGTGTCTTTGAAAAAATATCCACAGTCAACGTCTATCTTCAGGAGTTCTGGGAATCGGGGTGATATAAGACTTTTTTTGATGTGTGTACAAGGACAGTGCTTGTGCCCTTTCTTCGAGGTTTCCGTGACATTATGTTTCATCACTATGAAACAGGAGCATATGGCAACTTTTCTGTCCTGACCTACATCAATACAGAGGGTGTTGACTCTTGTAGTGTCCAGTACGCTTTCCAGATCTCCCACCCAATGATATTATCTGGTCAGGTTACGGACAGATAGGTCAAACTGATTTAGACTCTAGACCAGACAGGTTAAATCAACATACATAATTAGCAAGCCACTGTATGATGCGTATCGGAGGTTACCCTGTACCAATACTAGCCGTTTCCTTTCCTGTTCCACTCGCAGACAAAGGAAATCGACTGTCTATATGCCTCCATATGAGCGCTAATTCCATAGTGGTCAGAGCCATTTGAACCATTTTTTGTGCCCTAATTTCTCGTATCTTATCTATGTGGTCCTTACGCGAAATGTAAGTTGGCTGCAGTAGAATCGTTCTGCAGTCAGCTTCAAATGCCGGTTCTTTTAATGTTATCAATAACGTTCCTCGAAGAGAGCGTCGCCTTCCCATTTAAGGAGTCCCATCTCAGTTCTCAGAGGATCTCCGTAACACGTGCATGCTTTCAGAACCGACCGGTATCAAATCTAAAAGTCCATCTCTGAATTGCTTCGATGTCTTCCTTTAATCCGACCTGGTGCAGATCCCAAACACTCGAGCAGTATTCAAGAATAGGTCCCACTAGCTTCCTGTATTAGGTCTCCATTACAGATGAACCACACTTCCCTAAAATTCTCACAATAAACCGAAGTCGACCATTCTCCTTCCCTACTACGATCCCCATATGCTTTTTCCATCCATATCGCTTCGCACTGTTACTCCTAGATATTTAAACGACATGGCTGTGTCAGGCAGGACGCTACTACTGCTGTATCCGAACATTAAGCGTTTGTTTTTCCTACACATCCGTATTACTTTACATTTTTGTCTACATTTACAGCCAGCTGCCATTCATCACAAAAACTAGAAATTTTGTCTGTGTCTTCTTGTATCTCCCTACAGTCAGATAGATTGTTGGTAGCAGCTCTACGTACTAAATTTAGATGTCTGCACGATCCTAAATCACCTACAAATTTACTACACTGTGTGCAGTAAATAAAACTTCATTGTTTCTATCCGTGTTGTTGTGGTCTTCAGTTCAGAGACTGGTTTGATGCAGCTCTCCATGCTACTCTATCCTCTGCAAGCTTCTTCATCTCCCAGTACCTACTGCAACCTACATCCTTCTGAATCTGTTTAGTGTATTCATCTCTTGGTCTCCCTCTACGATTTTTACCCTCCACGCTACCCTCCAATACTAAATTGGTGATCTCTTGATGCCTCAGAATATGGCATACCAACCGATGTGTTCTTTTAGACGTGCCACAAACTCCTCTTCTCTCCAATTCTATTCAATACCTCCTCATTAGTGAAGTGGTCTACCCAACCAATCTTCACCATTCTTCTGTAGCACCACATTTCGAAAGTTTCTATTCTCTTCTTGTCTAAACTATTTATAGTCCACCATTCACTTCCATACATAGCTACACTCAATACAAATACTTTCAGAAACGACTTCCTGACACTTAAATCTATACTCGATGTTAACAAATTTCTCTTCTTCAGAAATACTTTCCTTGCCATTGCCAGTCTACGTTTCATATCCTCTCTACTTCGACCACCGTCAGTTATTTTACTCCCCAAATAGAAAAACTCATTTACTACTTTAAGCGTCTCATGTTCTAATCTAATTCACGCAGCATCACCCGATTTAATTCGACTACATTCCATTATCCTCGTTTTGCTTATGTTGATGTTCATCTTATATTCTCCTTTCAAGACACTGTCAATTCCGTTCACCTGCTGTTCCAGGTCCCGAACCTCAAATTTTGTATTTCTTCTCCATGGATTTTAATTCCTACTCCGAATTTTTGTTTCTTTTTTTCCTTTACTGCTTGCTCAATATACAGATTGAATAACATCGGGGATAGGCTACAACCCTGTCTCACTCACTTCCCAACCACTGCTTCTCTTTCATGCCCCTGGACTCTTATAACTGACATCTGGTTTCCGTACAAATTGTAAACAGGCTTTCGTTCCCTGTATTTTACCCCTGCCACCTTCAGAATTTGAAAGAGAGTATTCCAGTGAACGTTGTCAAAAGCTTTCTCTAAGTCTACAAATGCTAGAAACGTAGGTTTGCCTTTCCTTAATCTACCTTCGAAGATACGTCGTAGGGCTAGTATTGCCTGACGTGTTCCAACATTTCTACGGAACACAAGCTGCGACATCGTCGCGAAAAAACTCAATGACCCGTATATGTAATAAGTTTCCTTTAATATACGTCTATGGTCACAATCTTTTCTGTTTAACAGATTATCGGTTTCGGTCGTTAATGACCATCATCAGATTTGTCTCATAAAAACAAAGTCCTAATGCTATGGCTGCAGTGCATTAGGACTTTGTTTTTATGAGACAGATCTGATGATGGTCATAGAAGACCGAAACCGGTAATCTGTTAAACAGAAAAGATTGTGACCATAGACGTAAATTAAACGAAACTTATTTCTACGGAATCCAAACTGATCTTCCCCTAGGACGGCTTCTACCAGTTTTTCCATTCGTCTGTAAGGAATTCGTGTTAGTATTTTGCAGCCGTGACTTATTAAGCCGATAGTTTGGTAATTTTCACATCTGTCAACACCTGCTTTCTCTGGGATTGGAATTATTATATTCTTCTTGAAGTCTGAGGGTATTTCGCCTGTCTCATACATCTTGCTCAAGTGATGGTAGAGTTTTGTCAGGACTGGCTCTCCCAAGGCTGTCAGTATTTCTAATGGAATGTTGTCTATTCCCGGGGCCTTGTTTCGACTCAGGTCTTTCAGTGCTCTGTCAAACTCTTCACGCCGTATCGTATCTCCCATTTCATCTTCATCTGCATCCTCTGCCAATATTGTCCTCAAGAACATCGCCCTTGTATAGACCCTCTACATACTCCTTCCACCTTACTGCTTTCCGTTCTTTCCTTAGAACTGGGTTTCCATCAGAGCTCTTGATATTCATGCAAGTGCTTCTCTTTTCTCCAAAGGTCTCTTTAATTTTCCTGTAGGCAGTATCTGTCTTACCCCTAGTGACATGCGCCTCTACATCCTTACATTTGTCCACTAGCCATCCCTGCTTAGCAGTTTTGCACTTCCTATCGATCTCATTTTTGAGACGTTTGTATTCCTTTTTGCCTGCTTCATTTACTGCATTATTATATTTTCTCCTTTCATCAATTCTATCCTTACCGGTTTGCAATTTTAATAGTCAGCAGTCTACAATACAAATCCGTTGCAATTTGACGGCCATGTGAGGAAGATACGGTTCACAAGTAGGTTTCTCACAATGAACCGACTGTGCAAAATTGTGTGCAGTGTGATAGGAACGAAGTGGTGTAGTGCAAGCTCGTACACGGCGGACTGACGGCGGTGATCCTCCCCGGGATGGCAGGCTGCCAAAGCGACGGCCGCCTCGCTCATTACTGGTTCCGGGTGTGCTCGGTATTTTAATTAAGACGCCGCTGACAGGCCGGCATGCGCGGGGCGCCGTAATTGGCTGCGGCCTACTGCGGCCGCCGCTGGCTGGCGGGCCCGCCGACCTCGCCGTCACGGAAGAGGGCGGGCTCTTACCCAGCCCGATAAGGCCGGCCGTCTGTTCGCGTCACTCGCCCAAGTTCGTAACACAGCATAACGCCTGTTACATGTTACAGAGGCACTCCTCTGTCACAGGCGACACAACGTACTTCGTACGCATTTGAAATGTGAAATATACGAGGCCATTTGTGAAGTCATTGCTAATTACGCATCTAAACTTTTTTTTCGTGATTTTCTTTAGATTTCTATTCTTTTTCTTTTGTTCATATGGGCATTTCTAATTGTGATTATGTAACATTCTACTGTGGTTTTTAAATGTAAAGCTGTAATTGTGATTATTTCGTTTGCCAATGGATAAATATGTTTCTTGCTTTGTACCTGTGGTAAAGTTTGTAAAGTTCTCTTTTGGAATATTATTAATTGTGAAAATGCAGTCAATAACATTTATAAAGATTTATGTAATTTACGATAACGATATAACATCTACAGGGTGTTACAAAAAGGTACGGCCAAACTTTCAGGAAACATTCCTCACACACAAATAAAGAAAAAATGTTATGTGGACATGTGTCCGGAAACACTTAATTTCCATGTTAGAGCTCATTTTAGTTTAGTCAGTATGTACTGTACTTCCTCGACTCACCGCCAGTTGGCCCAATTGAAGGAAGGTAATGTTGACTTCGGTGCTTATGTTGACATGCGACTCATTGCTCTACAGTACTAGCATCAAGCACATCAGTACGTACAATCAACAAACAGGTTAGCGTTCATCACGAACGTGGTTTTGCAGCCAGTGCAATGTTTACAAATGCGGAGTTGGCAGATGCCCATTTGATGTATGGATTAGCACGTGGCAATAGCCGTGGCGCGGTACGTTTGTATCGAGACAGATTTCCAGAACGAAGGTGTCCCGACAGGAAGAAGTTCGAAGCAATTGATCGGCGTCTTAGGGAGCACGGAACATTCCAGCCTATGACTCGCGACTGGGGAAGACCTAGAACGACGAGGATACCTGCAATGGACGAGGCAATTCTTCGTGCTGTTGACGATAACCCTAATGTCATCGGCAGAGAAGTTGCTGCTGTACAAGGTAACGTTGACCACGTCACTGTATGGAGAGTGCTACGGGCGAACCATTTGTTTCCGTACCATGTACAGCGTGTTCAGGCACTATCAGCAGCTGATTGGCCACCACGGGTACACCTCCGCGAATGGTTCATCCAACAATGTGTCAATCCTCATTTCAGTGCAAATGTTCTCTTTACGGATGAGGCTTCATTCCAGCGTGTTCAAATTGTAAATTTTCACAATCAACATGTGTGGGCTGACGAGAATGCGCACGCAATTGTGCAATCACGTCATAAACACAGATTTTCTGTGAACGTTTGGGCAGGCATTGTTGGTGATGTCTTGATTGGGCCCCATGTTTTTTCACCAACGCTCAATGGAGCACGTTATCATGATTTCATACGGGATACTCTACCTGTGCTGCTAGAACATGTTCCTTTACATATACGACACAACATGTGGTTCATGCACGATGGAGCTCCTGCACATTTCAGTCGCAGTGTTCGTACGCTTCTCAACAACAGATTCGATGACCGATGGATTGGTAGAGGCGGACCAATTCCATGGCCTCCACTCTCTCCTGACCTCAACCCTCTTGACTTTCATTTATGGGGGTATTTGAAAGCTCTTGTCCACGCAACCCCGGTACCAAATGTAGAGACTCTTCGTGTTAGTATTGTGGACGGTTGTGATACAATACGCCATTCTGCAGGTCTGCATCAGCGCATCAGGGATTCCATGCGACGGACGGTGGATGCATGTATCCTCGCTAACGGAGGACATGTTGAACATTTCCTGTGACAAAGTGTTTGAAGTCACGCTGGTACGTTCTGTTGCTGAGTGTTTCCATTCCGTGATTAATGTGATTTGAAGAGAAGTAATAAAATGAGCTCTAACATGGAAAGTAAGCGTTTCCGGACACATGTCCACATAACATATTTTCTTTCTTTGTGTGAGAGGAATGTTTCCTGAAAGTTTGGCGGTACGTTTTTGTAACACCCTGTATAGACAGGGGACAGCGATAGTGATATCGATAGTAGTGATGGGGAGCTCGTGAATGAGTCGTTCAAATGAACGCTTCACTCCAGTGAAGTGTGAGCTAACCACTCAATTTCAATGAACTGGTACTTCAAACTCTTCACAGATAGCACACTCCACACTTTTTTCTAGTTCATTCACTCTCTCCCCCTCTCCCACTACATCGGCGCTACGTCACTCTTTCTCCCTTCACTTCAGTCCTCCCTCTACTGCCTGTCGAGGAATCGCGCGGTGTTTGTGGGGAACGACAGGTTTACGAGGGGATGGGGAGGTGAGGGGCGAGGAGAATGTAGCGTCAGCTGCTTCCTACAGTGCTGACATCATTACCCGTGACTATTTGTGCAGTTAACTTCGCGTCTACGGGTAGCCTACCGTTGGCAGCGCTTGCAGACAAGTTAATATTAAAGATACAAACAAAGAGGCTGGCTGTGTGAGCACGCACAGCCAACATGAAAATAAGAGGTTTGTTAATAACACTGAAAGAGGGATTTTACGTGAAATCGTACCAGTGACTACAGGTGACAGTTTACGTTTTGAATCTGGAGGGTTATTACTCTCAACAAAAATAAAATCTACAGGAAAACTTCTGAATAATTACTTAACGTAGGTATATAGACTTTGTGACAGTGGTAAACATACTCATTCTATTTTGGATTAAGTTTTAAAAGGAACATAAAATTGGACTGCAATTCGTTGGTAGCCCTAGTTTTCAGTCCATGAATACAACAAATAATGTTTAATTTGGCAGATAAAGACTTTTTTGGGCGCTTCATGAGAAAATGTCGAGCAAGATTAAATGTAATACCTTCTTTATATGTGACAGGCTCCTCTGTTTATCTTTCCTTTGTCCCCCTCGACCATGCTCTATTTAAGTTAACTCAGACGCTGTAAGAGCGTAAAACGTTGCGTACACGTTACTGCATAGTTCGGCCATCTATTAGTAAAATTATGAAGTATTACGAAGCTTTCTTGTACGAGCGAGGCGAAGCGAGCGCAGCCGCGGCTGAGCGGCGAACTGGGCAACTTCGCCAGGCTTCCGTACTTCATGAACGAACTACTTCATTTGAACGCTTCACGGCAAAGAGTAAAATGAATGAAGTAGTTCACGGGAATGAACGAGTTCGACCCATCTCTAATCGATAGTCGAAAGGTTGTTGTGTAGTAGAGGGGATTGTAGATGGTGTGTCTATGAAGCGTGCGCGGAAAAATAGTATTGCGTTTTATGAAAAGCATACGTAATTGTATGGAAAGTGATACCGAACTATCAGATTGTTAATTCTCCTTACCTCTGCGGTATGTAATGCCATCGCCAGCGAACTTTAAGAGCAAATAAACCGGACTGTGAAAGTGCCGCTAACAATACTTTGTTGTGGCCGACACGAACAGTGCTTTTATGCGAGTGAACTTAGCTGGTATTGGTTTTGGGTGGTGCAGCTGTTGTCTATCACATTCTATCAAGACGTGAAAGTGAAGACTTTAATTAACTGTGCAATATAAATGACTTACAGTGACGTTGTCGAAGTTTGAAATGCGAGAACAGAGTGGACATTGTTTACCGTGTGCTTCACACACAAGACCAATTCTATGAACTGTGTATTTGTGGCTATGAGTATATGAATGTGACGAACTGTGTAATTATGGACGATAGCGTCACGGACAGTGCATAGAGTGTAAAAACGAGCGATGTCTACGTAATGTACTTTGAGAGAGAGGACATGTCAACAACGGTCGTATACTAGCGTCTTGTGGTTTGTTAATCACCACGGGGTTAATGATACAGCTGTGCCGGAGAAGATTAACCAGCGGAACTGCCTGTATCCTGCTCTCATCATCGTAACCCGCCGACATCGTGCTGCCCAACACAACGCTTCGTATGCAACAAAAAGTTAAAGAGATTTCGCCGAACGCTATCCCCTGACCTAGAAACATTCTTTCTCTATTAAAAGTGTAAGAATTACAGACTCTATTCAAATAAATTCTTTGTTTAGTTTATGTTTGCTCTCTGCTAACAAATATAAAATTACAATCAGCGAATTAAAAGTTGCCTGGTAGTCATTGTTGAAACACCAGTAAATATAAACTTCTTCCTCTCTTTAGAACTAATTCTCCTTGCATGTCAAAATTATTGTAGTTATTTTATGTAGTTTTATGTATTGTTATGAGACTAGATATATGACAGTATTAAGAGTATTTTTCCGTGAAATATGGTGTCGCGCGAAAATTACGGCGACCGCCATAATTGCTTGCGTTCTGACCAATAACGTAAAAGCTGCTATTCCCGTATTGGTGCATCTCCTGACGTGGGCGTGAATTATAAATGTCAGCTGTCAAATCACGTAGGGACTGTTTACCTGGTAATAAAAGTTTTTGATACTGTATTGCTACGAGACGTAGTATTAAGAGACACTGGTTATACTCAAAAGTGGGTAGATGTATGGTGAACCCCCCAGTGTTCATGCAATTATTAACAGTATTGTGTGTGATTCACGAAATTTTGTCACTTTTTCTAATTCCTTTCAGATATTGTCTTAGATGTCTTTGAAGTTTCAGAGAATATTTACACAATTTTGTAGGTACAGGTTAATTTCAGAGCAGTTTTTCGTGAATATTAGAGTTTTCAGTTCACAAAGTGGGATCTTGAGCAGTTGAGAAGTATAACAAAGAGTCTAGTTTTCCAACTAGAATTTTGGATGGCTTCGCAGTTCAGATTTTGATAATTATTTTTCCTGTGGGTTGAGGTCACACTTCGAAAAGTACAATTACATACTGTTATAGCACTCCAAGTAATTGATGTTGAATATTGCACTATACTTCAAAGTGACGCAGATACATGACGTTATGTTTCAACGTAGTTATCTCATCTCTGTAAACAACGGACATAATGTTCCGCCAGTCTTTCAGTTCCTCGGCCATAGATGTCCGCTCTTTGAACACGAAACCATTCAACTAACAGTGCATCAATGGCCTCATCGTCGGAAAATCAATAACTCGACAGCCTGAGCATTGCCGTCTGTAGATGATATCGATGGCTTTCCTTTCGTATCAGCTACATCTAATCCCGTGAGGGCTTCGTCAGATTAATGGGACCATTTCACAGCGGCTGGACTCGACACTTTATTTAGTCTACATACCACCTAACTACATCAACAAAAGCAAAACGAGGATAATGGAATGTAGTCGAATTAAGTCGGGTGATGCTGAGGGAATTAGATTAGGAAATGAGACGCTTAAAGTAGTAAAGGAGTTTTGCTATTTGGGGAGCAAAATAACTGATGATGGTCGAAGTAGAGAAGATATAAGTGGTAGACTGCCAATGGGAAGGAAAGCGATTCTGAAGAAGAGAAATTTGCTAACATCGAGTATAGATTTAAGTATCAGGAAGCCGTTTTTGAAAGCATTTGCATGGAGTGTAGCCATGTATGTAAGTGAAACATGGACGCTAAATAGTTTGGACAAGAAGAGAATAGAAGCTTTCGAAGTATGGTGCTGCAGAAGAATGCTGAAGATTAGATGGGTAGATCACATAACTAATGAGGAGGTATTGAATAGAATTGGGGAGAAGAGGAGTTTGTTGCACAACTAGACTAGACGAATGGATCGGTTGGTAGGACATGTTCCGAGGCATCAAGGGATCACCAGTGTAGTATTGGAGGGCAGAGTGGAGGGTAAAAATCGTAGAGGGAGACCAAGAGATGAATACACTAAACAGAGTCAGAAGGATGTAGGTTGCAGTAGGTACTGGGAGATGAAGAAGGTTGCACAGGATAGAGTAGCATGGAGAGCTGCATCAAACCAGTCTCAGGACAAGACCACAACAACAACAACAACAACAACCACCTAACTTTCCCGGTTGATATGTGCAATTCAAAAGCTTTGCCCTCAGGAATTGTAGTGTCTCGCCGCAGTTTCCAGTAGCCATGCCATTTCACTTGCACTCTGTTACGTGCACTGCAACAGAACTGAGTCTGCAGGAGACCCAGAGAACGTATTGTTCTCCGACAATGGGACACTCTTATTGATCGAGGAGACATGTGTCACTTGCATTTTGAAGTCCCGTCGTAACTCTTTTAGGGGGAACCAAATACTAGAAGCAAGGTGGTTACCAAATGATCGGAAATTTCGTTGTCTTATTGAGTAGATAAACTATAATTAATTGATTTCTAGGAACCAATTTTACTGCTTTTTTATTAGTTTAACCTGTACAGAATAGTGCCACAAGTCTTCTCTTAGATCAGACCAGAACTGTACACAAAAAGTGCTCTTTACATCATACTACTTAAGAAATGAGAATGATTATAATATGATAAATAGTAAAGGAAATGGTTGTAAAATGACTTGGAACAAGATTTAAACGTTTCTAATGACTACACAAATAAAATGACTCATTTAGAAGCAATAACGTTGATACTGCTGCTAATAATAACAATACTAATGATAATATCGGTAGTGATAATAGCAGATACAAAATATAATTATGGATGTACAAAAACTGATATTTTGTGACATAGCTAGTTTTGAGGGAAAGAAATTTAGGGAGGCTGCTACAGCTAAGGACCTTGCGAAACGAGGAAGTCTGGCCAGAAAGACGGATACTTATTTGGAGTTAGTTAAGGGATGCGTACGGGACAAAGGTAGATCTTGTTCATCTATTACATATGTGGTTAACAGTCTTTTGAAGATGGAGACATTGTTCAGTTATGTGATATCGTTATGGAGATAATACCAGAGTCGAGTTCATGCTATTGGAAAGGACTTAAGAGTAAGCTGCTCATCATTGGAGTAGCACAAAGCGTTGTGCTCTGTTGGAAACGAGTATTCCTGTTCTGTTCTTCAGACAATATACAGAAAAAGAAGAGAAATGTCTTGCCATTAAACCATTTCATTACCCTTACTGCTCGTTCCGAAAAGAATTTGTTTTGTAGGAGCTGCATTTCTGAAGACCAGCTATACCGCTATAGACTACGATTATTTGTGTCGTAAACACGGTTCACTGATACTCTGTAAGCATTCTTAAGACGCTAACCTTCTACTGAGAAAATTGAGGAAAACAAAAGAAAACCTAAACCAGCATAATGCTTCACAACCGGAAACAACTAAGTTCAGCACATATGTCTAGACTTGGATGTTATACCAAATCCCTCGAAACTACATAGCGCCCCTAGTGAAGAGAGGTGCGTCTATGAGGCAGGGTGGTGCGAGCCAAGGAGACTTAAAAGAAAAGCATCTGCGAAAGTAACAAGTTCTTTATTGAAGCATTTGTGTGGCGTTGTGTAGCGCGTCAGTCGCCAGCCGGCCTCAGAATTCTACTAGGATGGCTGCTTCTTTGGCCTGTGATACTTGCGTTCTCCTCCGAGCGTCAATGTCCTCGTTACTTAAGCTGGCCATGCAGTTCCCGCGCTAACAGCGTGTGTACTCGGCGATGGTATATCTCCTTTGGACCCGGATGGCGATGGGCTGTGTCACGGCGAGTTACGCCCTCCTCGATGATTCACCCATCGTATAACGGTGGACGATAGCTGGTGTGTACAGGTAGAAATTGGCTGCCTCCTGGGCAGGAGTAACCAGTGCTGCTGGAGTTGACCTGGGATTGCCAGCTGCACCATGGCGCTAGCTCTGAGAGAGACTTAGTGAATACAGCTGATGCCCTCCTGTGGCCTCAAAAAGGTGACTTCTATTGGCAGGTCCACGTGACAGACCCGTCCGCCACAGACCTGTCATCCTGGCGGGGCTGTGAGACTGAGAATAATTTCGTTACAAAATGTCCAGTACTTGACTCCAGCAGTGGCGCACTTGTGCATGTGCACCACTACCAGTCATGTGTCGTAAAACACCATTGTCTCTGTCAGCATGGAAGGCTGCGTTGCTCCTTGTTAAACGAGTCTATGCAGTACCGCTGAGTTTGTCGTTCCAGCAAAGCTAAACTGCCACATAACACTGTGTTGGCCTTGTTGAATTATTTGAATTATTACAGTGAATTATTACGTCCCGTGCTCCCCTGCTGTCAGTGATGCTGTAATACTTCGATAATGCACACCCTAATACCCTAATACGCCCATATGTGGTCGGTACGCTACATCCCCCCCTCCCCCCCACACACACACACCTCCACCCTCTATGAACAAGACCCAGTACCTTGGATAGCCCTTAAAACAAGTTTCATATTATTACTTCGTACTAAACACAGAGAAATTTATAGCCTAAACAACTGGCTGCTTGCCCACATTGTTTAGAAACGACATCTAGGCTTAGTTACTACGCTGCTTATTGCTACTTTACTTGTGAGCCTGTTTATCACATCTGTGCTGTGTTCCTGGCGATTTTAACCTTCAACGCATGTCGCACTGTTTTCTTCTTAATCCTAATTCTACATTTTTTTGCACTCACACTACAAGGTTACATTCCCACAGAATCATCTTCTCTAAGGATCCAGTCTACTGGAATCTGGACTACTGTCGGTTTATGCTTATGGTCCTTTGTCTGACTCGAAAGAACAAAATCTATGTACAGCAGTTAGAACCACTGTGGTACCTGGTATTGCGACACTTAAAATCGCTGTCACACGGCGTTCTCCTTCTCCAAACTCTTCTACGTGCAACACCATGCGATCTGCTCAAATACGTCCTTTATGTGCATCAATGAATTGACCCAGGAACTGATTAAGTCAGTCTCTAATGTTGGATTTAGAAATGTTATAATTGTTGCTGGCAACAATTCCAAAGGTACCTCTGGCCAACACCACTGTGGTTGTGAGATGTTTACCAATGTGATTCCCATAAAATGGCTGGTAGATGGATGGTTGTCCCTGTTATGTCGCATGTAGTCCCATTGATTAATACTCAGATTCCCTTACGTACAGTCCTTCTTGCCTTTGTGATTTTCCCCATTCGTAAGAACTCGCCACTTCCACTACGTCACCACAAGATATGTAAATCCAATGAAAATCTGCTGGTTGGAAGTGCAGTCGGGGTTCCACGATGTCCCTCAGACAATCTGGGGCCTTCTGTCTGGCTAAGAATAGTTGTACCACATTTGTGCTCTGGCTGGTTTTTATTACCTTGGTCGGATACATCTGACCTTCCACTTCCGACAATGCTGTAACTCATCCTCTGTCATTACTGCATGCCTGCTACGATCGTCTGAAATTAATAGTATCCCGTGACTCCTTATCCACACAAACTTTTCAAGAATTTCCCTCTCCACTGTGCATATGTGAATTCAATAAACAGCATATTGTGCATGTCTTTCTGTTACTGGAAACATAATTGAAATATAAAATAAGCTGTGTCAGTTTTTGCCTATACTGACACTATGTTGTGCAAGAGTAGGTTATGTCTACTCGATCCCATTATCAGGATTGCTCTGTGCTTTCTACAACCCCAACAAGTACTCTTCAGGCACTCAGTGGAACATGTGATTTATGTCTCCTTGTAAGTTTGACAGTACACCTCGCTAATGCTTGTAACACCTTGTGACTATAGCTCCACCGTCCAGTATTTCTACCCGTGCTTGCAGCTCTCCCAAATTCTCATTCATCGCGTCCTTCAGTGCCCTAGAGTAACTATTACTCTGCCCCCTCTTTCCCTAACACGCATGTTTTGTTAAGCATTTGACTCCCCAAATTTGCTATTTGTACAGCGCGTCATTCGTCTGCTGATTTACCTCCCTCTGCTAACTTTTTTACTACTTCCACAGTTTCCGTTAATTCTCTAATATCACCATTTCCCGTTGCAAACAGTTTTGAAAGTTTTGTCACCAGTATGCAACCATCCATATTTACTAGTTCTGCAACGCCACCACCCCAATTCAGGCAATGTCATGCAACATTGCTATGGCTCGCATTACTTCCATTCTTCACCTCGACATATCGCAACCTGAGGACAGGGACAAACCATTCCTCACCCCTCAGAAGGCTGCTGCCACCAGGAATCTCATTCATATACGACTAAATAACAAAAAATCTTTCCACTAACATACCTTATTCGCTATAATCATACAAACATTCAGATATATAAAGAAATCCTCGATAGACACCCCTCATCATCTTGATTTTAACGAATGCTGTACTTTGTGCATAGGTCCAACCAAATCTTCTTATCACTTCCTCTGATTCCTTCTCCTCATATTCTCCTCTAGTCCTGCTGTATTGTCGGTCTTATTGGTAACTGAGGCTTCATGTTCACTGGTGAAGTAGTCTCCACCATCCCATAGAACTTCTTTGTCTTTTGTAAGGAGTGAATAACGTTACCCATTGTCCTACTTTTTAAGTGGTAAACGTACCATATGTTTCGCTGATTCCTCCTGCTTCTCCAAAGCCTTCATATTCTCCTTCTGTGGTCATTTCCATACTTCTCAAACTGCTTTCACAAACTCACATACTGACTGTCCATCCTTAATTTCCTTTGCCTTTATTAAACCGAACAGTGATTCATTTTCCGACAATACACCACCTCATATAGAGACAATCCAGTATTTGTGTGTACTTTTGAATTATACGCTAACATGACATATCTTGGGTATGCATCCCTATGATGTGTGCTCACGTAGTAACTCATTATTTTCCCATTGTTTTAGGTATCTACATATAGATCTGCGTAGATACTCCGCAAGCCACTGTACGGTGCGTGGCGAAATGTACCCTGTGCCACTACAATCTATTCCATTCCACCATTGCCCTGTGGAAAAGGAGGACTAGTTCTTAACTTCTTCACATGCAATAACCGACACAGCTCCTTTAATATGTCTGATATGCAATTCGTACCCTGGTCTCTAATTATCATACATGGTACTTCGTACTTCAACACCCAGTTGTCAACCATTGCTTGTACGGCTGTTACTGCCTGCTGGTTCTGCATAGCAACCATATCCACAAACAACGAAAAATGATCTATTATTGATAATACGAATTGGTTTCCTGCTGGCTTACGACTGAAGGTCCTAATACTTCAATCACAAGCATTTCAAATGGCGTTGATGCTTTCAGTAGTCTCACAAGGGAACCTCCCCATCGCACCCCCCTCAGATTTAGTTATAAGTTGGCACAGGGATAGGCCATGAAAAACTGAACACAGATCAATCGAGAAAACAGGAAGAAGTTGTATGGAACTATGAAAAAAATAAGCAAAATATACAAACTGAGTAGTCCATGTCCAAGATAAGCCACATCAAGGTACGTGTACACTGATGAGCACCGTGGTCCCGTGGTTACCGCGAGCAGCTACGGAACAGAAGGTACCTGGTTCAATCCTCCCTCGAGTGAAAAGTTTTAATTTTTTATCTTCAGACAATTATCAAAGTTCATGCACTCAGACATGATCAACTTCGCTCTCCAAAATTCCAGGCCATGTTCAGATTTGCTTCGACACATGCAGGATTTGACGGTCTACACACGGAAAAACTTGAAAACGTTAAAAACGTATGTTTTGACAGAGCACAGGGAAAACTGTGCGACTGTGAAACTTGCATTCATTTGTTGCAGTTTATGTGACAAACTCTTATGTCTTCATCACTTTTTTGGGAGTGATTATCACATCCACAAGAAAACCTAAATCGGGCAAGGTAGAAGAAACTTTTTACCTATTCGCCAAGTGTGCAAGTTAGGTGGGTCGACAACATATTCCTGTCATGTGAAGCACATGCCGTCACCAGTGTCGTATAGACTATATCAGACGTGTTTTCCTGTGGAGGAATCGGTTGACCTATGAATTTGCGATCAAATGTTTTCGGTTCCTATTGGAGAGGCACGTCCTTTCGTCTACTAATCGCACGGTTTTGCGGTGCGATCGCAAAACACAGACACTAAACTTATTACAGTGAACAGAGACGTCAATGAATGAACGGTCAGATCGTAACTTTGCGAAAATAAAGTAAGTAAAATTTTTACTCGAGGGAGGACTCGAACCAAGGACCTCTCGTGCCGCAGTTACTCGCTCTAACCACGGGACCACGCCGCTCCTCGGCCTACACACTCCTTGATGTTGCATATCTTACACTTGGACTACTCAGTTTGTATAATTTGCTAATTTTTTCATAGTTACACACAATTTCTTCCTGTTTTCTCGATTCATCTGTGTTCAGTTTTTCAAGGCCTATCCACTGTGCCAATTTATAACTAAATCTGAGGGGGGTGCGATGGGGAGGTTCCCTTGTCAGAAATGATACTTGCTTATAATTCAAGTCATCTCACTGCACACATTGTGTGCAGTTCCTCGTGTATTGATCTCCATCTGCTTTCCTTCCTCTCCACTAACATCTCTCAGCCACTCTCCAGTTCGTTGCTCTGCACCCTGCCCGACAAGATAATATGTGGTCATACACTTCCTTTAAAATCTCCTCCTCACACTTCACTGTGGCTTTAGCGTCGTTTCCTTCCACGACAGTGCATCACATGAATTCAGCTACAATTGCAGCCTGTAGTGTTTACAGTCACCGTCAGCACTTTACATTGCCAGACACTCTGCAAGACCATGATCCAGAACTTTTAACATTACTACCTGCCTGTTTATTGCATCTGTATTCTTCCCTGGTTTCTATACTACTTTGTAGACGAGTTTGTTAAGTCTCAGGGAACCTCTTGTCAGCCTTTGAGATCATTCATTCCGAAAACCACTGCAAATTCGTGTGTTTGATCCCTATTTGAAATTATTTAATTAAAGATAAAATCTAATGTACGTACATGACACTATAAATGAGGCTCAGCTTCTCTTTCTCTGCCACCGGATAGTTCTTCTCCACTGAATTTAGCTACCTCAATGAACAAGCTACAGGATGCTCTTCACCGTTAATCTCCTGGCTTAAGACATACCCCAAAGTATGATTAGATGCATCACACGAAATGATTAATTCTTTCTGAAAGTCTGTAACTACTAGAAACGGCCCCCATGTCAAAACTGATTCTTTACATCTTGACGCTCTTATGCCTACATGATTTTCACACCTTTCATTAGCACCTGAATGGTCGTGCTATGTCTCTAAAACCTTTCATTAATTTCCTGTAGTAATTTGAGATCCATAAAAAAGACAGCAGTTCCTTGATGGACTTAAGTACTGGGAACATTTGTACAGCTTGCACCAGCCTTGGGTTGCTCTTACTCTGTCTTTGATTGTTACATGGTCTAAATCCCCTAACTTTTCTAATGCAAAATGGCACTGCTCAATGTCAGAAATACAGTCCAAAATATCTTAAACAATTTCTCCAGATGTTATCTGCTACTCTATGTTTTTTAAAAATACACTCCTGGAAATGGAAAAAAGAACACATTGACACCGGTGTGTCAGACCCACCATACTTGCTCCGGACACTGCGAGAGGGCTGTACAAGCAATGATCACACGCACGGCACAGCGGACACACCAGGAACCGCGGTGTTGGCCGTCGAATGGCGCTAGCTGCGCAGCATTTGTGCACCGCCGCCGTCAGTGTCAGCCAGTTTGCCGTGGCATACGGAGCTCCATCGCAGTCTTTAACACTGGTAGCATGCCGCGACAGCGTGGACGTGAACCGTATGTGCAGTTGACGGACTTTGAGCGAGGGCGTATAGTGGGCATGCGGGAGGCCGGGTGGACGTACCGCCGAATTGCTCAACACGTGGGGCGTGAGGTCTCCACAGTACATCGATGTTGTCGCCAGTGGTCGGCGGAAGGTGCACGTGCCCGTCGACCTGGGACCGGACCGCAGCGACGCACGGATGCACGCCAAGACCGTAGGATCCTACGCAGTGCCGTAGGGGACCGCACCGCCACTTCCCAGCAAATTAGGGACACTGTTGCTCCTGGGGTATCGGCGAGGACCATTCGCAACCGTCTCCATGAAGCTGGGCTACGGTCCCGCACACCGTTAGGCCGTCTTCCGCTCACGCCCCAACATCGTGCAGCCCGCCTCCAGTGGTGTCGCGACAGGCGTGAATGGAGGGACGAATGGAGACGTGTCGTCTTCAGCGATGAGAGTCGCTTCTGCCTTGGTGCCAATGATGGTCGTATGCGTGTTTGGCGCCGTGCAGGTGAGCGCCACAGTCAGGACTGCATACGACCGAGGCACACAGGGCCAACACCCGGCATCATGGTGTGGGGAGCGATCTCCTACACTGGCCGTACACCACTGGTGATCGTCGAGGGGACACTGAATAGTGCACGGTATATCCAAACCGTCATCGAACCCATCGTTCTACCATTCCTAGACTGGCAAGGGAACTTGCTGTTCCAACAGGACAATGCACGTCCGCATGTATCCCGTGCCACCCAACGTGCTCTAGAAGGTGTAAGTCAACTACCCTGGCCAGCAAGATCTCCGGATCTGTCCCCCATTGAGCATGTTTGGGACTGGATGAAGCGTCGTCTCACGCGGTCTGCACGTCCAGCACGAACGCTGGTCCAACTGAGGCGCCAGGTGGAAATGGCATGGCAAGCCGTTCCACAGGACTACATCCAGCATCTCTACGATCGTCTCCATGGGAGAATAGCAGCCTGCATTGCTGCGAAAGGTGGATATACACTGTACTAGTGCCGACATTGTGCATGCTCTGTTGCCTGTGTCTATGTGCCTGTGGTTCTGTCAGTGTGATCATGTGATGTATCTGGCCCCAGGAATGTGTCAATAAAGTTTCCCCTTCCTGGGACAATGAATTCACGGTGTTCTTATTTCAATTTCCAGGAGTGTATGATGATATCGTCTAAGTAAATTAGAAACTGACGCAATTTGAATCTTCTCAACTCAGCTCAGCTCACTGTAATCTCTGAAACGTTGTAGGTGCATTTTTCAATACAAACAGCATACTATTGAACTGAAAGTGTCCCCGTGGTGGTTGGCGCTTCTGACCGTAGCAGTTATGCGCCCTAAAACCATAACAAATAAGTGCGCCCGTAGTACCGAAAATTTAGTTTTTGGCCAGTCTTTGGGAACAACATCCAATTGACTGGTACCACTTCTCAAATCCATAGTCGAAAAGTACTGCCATTGTCCCCAGTTATTGATGGTCCCAGTAATGTTGGGATGGGGTTTGGATCCATTAAATTCTTAATGTTAAGGTGACAGCAAACACTGCAGAACCTGTATTGTCTAGAACCATATGTAAACATTTTTGGTACAACCACAGTTACTGCACACCTTGGGCTGCTGTTCTCTTTCATTATACTGTTAGAAAACTGGTGGTTAATAAAATCTTCCATAATATCTACGTATGTTACGTGGTTTCTGTTACATTAATACTTCATTCCCTGTTTGTATTTAATGATGAGTCAAAGGTGATGCTGCAAATGGACCTCATGGAAAACATAAATCTTAAAATTCGAAAAGCAGTCCTTCCATCCTCTCTCTGTCTCTCTCTTCCTCTCTACTCCCTTTAGGTGCCCCACTCTAAAACCTAATACAGTCTTAATGGGAGCTCATATCTGTTTGTGGTTCACACTTCTTGTGGACCACTCATCTTCATCTCGAATGTCTAAACTCACTACTACATCCCCTACCTTAAATTCAATTCCTCAGCACCAAATTATCTATACTTATAGGTACCACTCGCCCACCATACCTCTCTTGTACCTCCAGAGACTCCACAACACGTAACTTATCCACAGGCATATCCGGTTCCACATTTACCAAAGCGATTTTCCAGTCTCGCCTGGCACACAATGCAGCGAATCTAGTCTTCGTGGAATTGTACGTGATTCAAACAGGTTTGTTCAATAGAATACATAGTCCTCGCGACAGTTCTACACTGGCAAAAGCCTCCCCACGTTGATACGCCATTCCATTAAATTTTACTGTACATGGTCGAAGATCAGTTTTCACACAATGTTGATACAAAACGTGTAGCCCTATAATCATGCCGTAGTCCTATGTAGACATCTACACACTGCTTAAATTGAACAGCCCCTATATGAAAATCTATATCTGTCGAGCAGAATGGTCTCCCATCTGATCTCTGACTCCAGATAACCTATCACATGACAGAGTCCATTGTCCCTGACCCACTAGGTCTATACTGGAAACACATGCGCTACTATTTCCAACACAAATTTGTACTCATTACCTCTTAAAACACTCATGGCAACATGCTCCAAAATGGTTCAAATGGCTCTGAGCACTATGGGACTTAATATCTGAGGTCATCAGTCCACTAGAACTTAGAACTACTTAAACCTAACTAACCTAAGGACATCACAAATATCCACGCCCTAGGCAGGATTCGAACCTTCGACCATAGCAGTCGCGCGGTTCCGGACTGAAGCGCCTAGAACCGCGGATGGGCAACATGCTCCAGCTCTTCATATGTATTCATTGTATCTAATTTTAGCGGGAGTGCTTTATGTCTACTTTGGGTTCCCCCTTGCGTTACATCGCTACTTATCACCTCATCGACCACTCCTATGTCCATTACCTAACTTCTCCTGCTGATGTCTTCCGTTTCCTGACTCTGTAAATGCCTTTTCCAGACACACCGATAAAACTTAATGCTCGCCAAAATACGCTACATCTATCCCACACCATTGATTATACGTAAATTTCTTCACACTTCATTGCTAACCAAGACTGCAGATAATTTGGTGCGCCTGTACACACACTTTTTGAAAATTCCAATGCCAACCCCCTCAGCAAAGTATCGAGTGTGCAACAAAACTGTGTTTGCTGCATGAGCCTCTCCCAACTCTTATAGGTAATCATTACATTTCATTGTCATGTCCGTTAAATCTTGCGCAGCTTCCTCATGCCTCTTCACAATAGAGTGCAACTGCTCCCAAAAGTACCTCACACTATTCTGCTTTTAGTATCTTTGCAATAGTACCTTCTCCAATTGCTTAAAGCTTGTTCGATTCTTTAGTGCAAATGCACAACTCACATAAGTTTCTCCTTCTCCGTCTAGTCACAGTTTTGCTACCTGCAACAACTGACATTCAGTCCAACCACCCATGTCCACCTGACGTTTTATGTTCCTCTAAGAACGACTGCAGATCCTCAGATGAATTTCCAAAAATGGGAACAATTAATCCTGCTGCAGCTCTATCCATCTCATACTGCAGTCCCCAAAGTAATGTTAACTGTCTATCCTAGTTGTCAACTGCCCACGTAGCCTTAAATTATCCACTGTCAGCAGGGCTACCATTTCAAACAATATCCAGAACCGCTTCAGTCTCCACCAAACCACTTGTCACTGACTCTGTCATAGCAACACTCCTACTTTCCATTACACCACAAGAAATCACAACTCCAAAAAATTATCAAACCTAGACTTAACATCGTATCATGAACCACCTAGACTCTCTACGCTGCCCTGCAATATGACCATATCTGGTTAGAGGCACCAACTCTAGGCATCACACACTATGATCAAGCAAGTTACATTGCGTACATCTTACAGATATCAAATTATGCTCCCTATAAAAACCCCTAAACTCTGATAAGCCAGTCGGCTCATCTAGTCTAAACAAGGGAACCTATAAATTACAAAGACAAACACGCCTCAATTACATGTCTATTACTCCCTCCGAAACATAAGCAAATGGTTCGTGACTCACCACGCCATATCGACACCATAGGTCGTCGTCCAGACACCGTGATGAATGAAGACTACATCGCAAATTGTTACACCAAACTATAGCGCACCCAGTTCATGGAGAGGCTGCTATGAGCCAGGATGGTGCGAGCAGGTACTGAAGGCAGAACGGACACACAAGAAGGCTCCAGAGAAAGGCAGCTGCCAATGTAACAAGTTCCTTATTGAAGCACTGCGTAAGCCAACATGTCAATGGCTGGCTGGCCACAGGCTCCAGAGAAAGGCAGCTGCCAATGTAACAAGTTCCTTATTCAAGCACTGCGTAAGACACCATGTCAATGGCTGGCTGGCCACAGGCTCCAGAGAAAGGCAGCTGCCAATGTAACAAGTTCCTTATTGAAGCACTGCGTAAGACACCATGTCCATGGCTGGCTGGCCACAGGCTCCAGAGAAAGGCAGCTGCCAATGTAACAAGTTCCTTATTGAAGCACTGTGTAAGACACCATGTCAATGGCTGGCTGGCCACAGGCTCCAGAGAAAGGCAGCTGCCAATGTAACAAGTTCCTTATTCAAGCATTGCGTAAGACACCATGTCAATGGCTGGCTGGCCACAGGCTCCAGAGAAAGGCAGCTGCCAATGTAACAAGTTCCTTATTCAAGCACTGCGTAAGACACCATGTCAATGGCTGGCTGGCCACAGGCTCCAGAGAAAGGCAGCTGCCAATGTAACAAGTTCCTTATTCAAGCACTGTGTAAGACACCATGTCAATGGCTGGCTGGCCACAGGCTCCTGAGAAAGGCAGCTGCCAATGTAACAAGTTCCTTATTGAAGCACTGTGTAAGACACCATGTCAATGGCTGGCTGGACACAGGCTCCAGAGAAAGGCAGCTGCCAATGTAACAAGTTCCTTATTGAAGCACTGCGTAATACACCATGTCAATGGCTGGCTGGCCACAGGCTCCTGAGAAAGGCAGCTGCCAATGTAACAAGTTCCTTATTCAAGCACTGTCTAAGACACCATGTCAATGGCTGGCTGGCCGCAGGCTCCAGAGAAAGGCAGCTGCCAATGTAACAAGTTCCTTATTCAAGCACTGCGTAAGACACCATGTCAATGGCTGGCTGGCCACAGGCTCCAGAGAAAGGCAGCTGCCAATGTAACAAGTTCCTTATTCAAGCACTGCGTAAGACACCATGTCAATGGCCGGCTGGCCACAGGCTCCAGAGAAAGGCAGCTGCCAATGTAACAAGTTCCTTATTCAAGCACTGTGTAAGACACCATGCCAATGGCTGGCTGACCACAGGCTCCAGAGAAAGGCAGCTGCCAATGTAACAAGTTCCTTATTGAAGCACTGTGTAAGACACCATGTCAATGGCTGGCTGGCCACAGACTCCAGAGAAAGGCAGCTGCCAATGTAACAAGTTCCTTATTCAAGCACTGTGTAAGACACCATGTCAAATGCTGGCTGGCCACAGGCTCCAGAGAAAGGCAGCTGCCAATGTAACAAGTTCCTTATTGAAGCACTGCGTAAGACACCATGTCAATGGCTGGCTAGCCACAGGCTCCAGAGAAAGGCAGCTGCCAATGTAACAAGTTCCTTATTGAAGCACTGTGTAAGACACCATGTCAATGGCTGGCTGGCCACAGGCTCCAGAGAAAGGCAGCTGCAAATAAAACAAGTTCCATCTCCACTGCGTAACACACTGTATCAGTGGCTGTCTGGCCACTGAATTTTGCTGGGCTGGCTGCTTGGATGCCCCCCGCCAAGGCTCATTCGGATTCTCCACTTAGCGATGGCGGCCTCGTTATGTGAGATCACCACGCAATTGCAATTCCAGCGATGTTTGTTTTCGATAATGGCGTCTCAGCTATGAAGCATGGGGGTGCCCACATGTAAAATGGTGGGGAACGCCCACCTTCAAGATATGACCGTCCTGCAATTGTGAATGATGGCTGGTGCACATGTCTCCCTGGGCAGTAGTTGGCCTTGCTGCTAGAGTTGACCTTCGGTGGCCAGCTGCAATGTGGCACTAAGTCTCAGAGTGGTTTAGTTGCATAGAGCTGTTGCCTGCTGTGATCTTGAACTGGTGACTCTGTAACGTCTCTTAGTAAAAGACATATTATGTGATAAAGAGAAAACATTGTGTATCATGTTTTGTTATTGTATGGAATTGTGTACTTTTTTTTATTATTTATTTTAGTTAATATCTGTGTCGGCGAGTACTGAAACCGCCACAGACGATAAATATCAAACAAAGATGAGAATATGCAACTAGTATAAATAATACAGAACGAACATTAATTTCTCTGTCTTCTTCTTGGAGTTACGTGAGTAGGATAGCCTGTGACGTTGTATTGTATGCTAACGTAGCATTCTTTTGTCGAGACTGAGAGATGTACGCCATTACGTACTCATTTTAAAGGTGTGTAATAATTAACATATTTAAATGTTTTAAATAGAGTTATTTAATGGAACCTTGCATTATTATTTGTAGTAGCTTGCTTGGCATATTATCCCATCCCTTTAAGACATTTTCAGTTCTTTAAATATTATCCGTGGTGCAGAGTTACGCTACGAACGAACGAGCCGCTGCCGCGGCGTATTCAAACTGCATTAAAGGAAATCTATCATACCGCAAAGAAGCGGGAAGGTAATAGTGAAATAAAATTATTTCTTTCAGCTTCCGGACTTGCAGAGCAGAGCAGCAGATTTTATGATGTGTTTTGCAGGTTGACGCGGGCTGCTGATAATATATTACTAACAGTACAAAAAAGGTAATTTACCTTCGTAATATAATAGGAATCTTGCTGTGCTTAGTTCGGATCTGGCTAACCTTATAGTAAAAAACGTATTTTTCTCCGATAATAGTCTCATGTTCTTGTGCTAGTCGTGGTACTTATTGGTGTTTTACTGATAACAAAAATCCACTGAAAAATTTTGTTGTTGAACAATCATTGCGAACTGTAACATCAGTAATCATAACAAAGTAATTTTCATTAACATTTTCAATAACTATAAAGCAGGGAAGATATGTTGAGTTTTATAGTGAGTTACAGTAACGAAAAATGTTCCTTTAATAGAAAGCCAGATACAGAACAATAAGAATACAATATATTCTGTTTTGTTGAGAATTAATGATTATACAGAACTTCATGGCACAGCATTACTAAAAGGTATTTCGCGGCTCTTTTCGTATATGCGTTGTTACGCAAATAATAATAATAATAAAACAAAATAAACAGAAAAGAGTTTACGAAGCGAAACTGTCGCCCAAAAACGCGGGGCCCGAATTTGCAGTGGCCACGAAAACAATTGTTTTATGTATTTTCTTTCAGTGTCTATTGTTATACATATATGTATGTATTTAGTGATAAATGTATGTATGTGTATCATGATTAATGCCATGTATTAATGAATGTACAAACATTCTTTCATGAAAAAACGCACTACTGCAAGCGAGTCAGAGGAAACGATCCTGAGAGTACTGAGAAACAGTAACGACTACCTAATCCGGGGGCAGCCGAACCCCGAAATCAGATAAACTAAAGGTAAGACTACAGTGTAGTTGTCCTGTTTGTAGAAGCTTAACTCCAGTGAAGTGATCTCATATCGCTAGTGGTGTGCGTAGTTTGGCGTTAGTGTTTATGACAGGGTAAAGTTGATTGTAGATAGTAATTTTTAGTGTGCAGTGTATTGTAGATAAATTAACATATTTTGTGTGCAAGTGGAAAAACTATCAGAGCTTGTGTTCGAGTAGGTAATTTATGAATATGGTTAAATTGCGTAGTCAACGTCCGAGCAATATGGATACTGAGGAACAGCCATTAGTTAGTGCAGGAAATGTAGAAACGGGTGCATTAAGCAGTACAAGTACTCTCTTTGAGGATATACCATGCGAAAATGTGGGGGCAGGAACACAGGAAGTGATGCCACCGCCCACCAGTGCTCAAGGAGAGGTAGATAAAGAAATTGCACCACCTACAGAAAAGCAGGAACCAGAGAGTGGTAATCTGCCTGGTGGATATTCACTTCAGGCGATATTAGAGCGCGTGCTGGATTACCAGGCAAAATTTGCGCAACAACAAGCTGAAAAGGACGAAAAAATTGAGATCTTTCTCGCACAGCAAGCTGAGCGAGATCGCCAGTTAACAGAAAATTTCCTTGCCCAGCAAGCTGAGCGAGATCGCCGGTTAGAGGAAAAGTTTCTTGCCCAGCAGGCTGAGCGGGATCGCCAGCAAGCTGAGCGGGACCAGCAGCTTGTGCAATCGTTAGAAAACATGAAAAAAGAGATTGCCTGTATGAAACAGAATTATGAGTCGATACCTAAGGCCGTGCAGGAGTTGACTGTACAGGTCAACAACCTGCAAGTAGCAAACACTAACAGGGTAGACGAGATAGGTGTCTTAGCCAACCGATTAGAAAAGCTAGAAATAGATTCCACCCAGCTTGTAGAGCAGAAGTGGAACGAACAAGCGACTAAAATTGAAACCGAATTCAACTCATGGCTAGAAGCGAAGGAGAGTGAGATCGACAAAAATATTAATTCTAAGGTACAAGCAGCCATGGCAGATAGAGATTCCGAATCGTTCAGTACCGCAGTAAATAGTCAGGTACAGAACGACGTGCAAACCATCAAACAAATACTCAGTGAGGATATTCTGCAGTGGCAAGTGAATATTAACAAACGGATATCCGACTTGGAAAATGGTTTAGCACAGAGCAGCAAACCTCTTGAACATGAAACTATGTCGCCGACAGCCAATGTTTTTGGCAACGCACAAACTTATATGCGACGCAACAATGGGGAATCTTTAGGCGATAATGCGAAGAGCTGTAGATTCGGTTCGGAGCACACAGCCTATGTCCCAGGAGCAAACCAGTGTAGTCCAAAAATATTAATTGAAGAAAGTTTGATCAAAAATAGGCAGTTTCAAACGTTTACTACTGAACGAAAGTCAGTACACCCAGTAGTATTCATAAAAAGCTTTAAAAATATCTTGCCTAGTGTGTGGAACGAAGCACAGAAAATTCAATACGTAATGTCATACATTCAGGGCGATGCAGCGTTGTGGGCTACGGAAGTAGCAGACAGCTGCATGACGTATGAACAGTTTGAAAGAGCGTTTTTGTCGAAATACTGGTCGCCTTGTATACAAGAGCGGTTAAGAAAAGAAGTATACAATCCAGAACCGTACTCACCCCGTCTTGGGAATCTGAGACGGTATTTCGAGAAATATATAAACAAACGCGCTACTGGGACGAGCATATCTCACCAAGAGACATAATAAGACTCCTAAAATCACATTTACCCATTCATATCAAAGAGAAATTAATACACGTACCAGAAAGCGACATGGAACATTTCCTGTCTGTTCTAGATTCAATAGACTTAATCCAGGAAGACGCAAAAGCATCGTGTGATCACTCGCGGAATAATGGATCAGGGTGTAAACATGACAGAAATAATAGTGCACAAAACCACAACCATGGAAATGGTGGGGGTGGTAATAAGCGGCAAGAGCATTCGCAAAATTGTAATAATGGGAGAAGTCAGAACGGGTATGGTCAACCGTCCCATAATAAAAAGCGTCGATTTGACGACCGGTACGATTCCGGACTGCCAGCGACCAACCGCTGGAAAAATGCGCGAGGTCAGTGGCATAGCAATTACAGCGACAGTAATCGCAATTGGAATCAGAATCAGCGACCAAGCCCAGAGCGGCAGGGTAATGACCGGTACAACAACAGACCACCACTGCAAAACGCGCCTATTGCGCAGTCGTGGCGGCCTACAAATCAAAACGTACACATAGTAGAGGTCGCGGACAATAGACGTCCAAGTACCTCGCAAGCAAGCAATCCAACAAACTAGAATCGGCCTCGATATGCTCTCCATCGCTGGCCGAGGGGTGGAGTGAGAGCAACACGAATGACAATAATATCCCTGGAATACATATGCTGCGATACAACGACGGTATCAGTATGGATAGAGATCTACTGACCGAACCGCATGAATGTAAGAAAGATAGCAACGAAAATGTGCAAGCCATAATAGAAGCGAAAATCAATGATGTTGCCGTGAATATAATCATCGACACAGGTGCCTCAGTGAGTGTAATGAGTGCAGAATTGTTTAAAGCGCTGGGGAAGGGACGTAGCATACCGACTTTCCCGGTTAATAATTGCAAGGTGTCTGGAGCTATAAGTGCACAGAGCCAATTAGTTAAGTACCAGGTGCAGGTGGAGATTTGTAAGGAGGGCGAAGCCATAGTGAGCTCGTTCCTCATTGTTAAAGGGTTAAAGGTGGCCTGCATTCTGGGAGTAGATTTTCTCCGTGAGAGGGACGCAGTGATCGACCTCTCCTCGGGAAAACTAAGCATAGTTAATAAAGGTAGGAGGATTGAGTTGCCTATGATGAAATCGAAGGAGGTACTTGTGCCATGTTACAACCGAATTAATATCAAATGTAGGAACCCCTGGGTACTACACATCAATGATTATTCACCTGTGACTGATCTCTATTATCCGAGTATAGAAGATAGAAATTTTGAAACAAATGTTCATGCATTTCAGACCAAAGTACAGGAATCTGAAAGTTTAAGCAACATACAAAAGCAACAGTTGACGCAGCTGCTATCGGAATATACAATGGTATTTACCGACCGACCAGGAATAGTCAAAGGGTACCACTATCACATAGAGGTGATGCCCCACAAAACATACTGTCGCGCATCTTACTCCATCCGTTGGTCGAGGAGGGAAGTAGTGGCTAAAGAGATTCCGAAGATGTTAGAGTGGGATATCATTGAGCCCTCTTTCTCTCCATACAGTAGTCCTCTTGTAGCAGTGGCGAAAGCCAATGGAAAAATCCGGCTAGTGTTAGATGCGCGGGACATCAATAAAATTGTTATACCTGTCAGAACTCGTCCAGAAAATTTAGATGAGCAGATACAAAAATTCCACGGAGTGCAGTACTTGACCTCGGTCGATCTTAAAAGTTCGTACTGGCAAATCCCACTTTCACCAGAATCAAGGAAGTACACAGCCTTCATATTCGGAGGGCGAAGTTACCAATTCAAGGTACTTCCCTTCGGATTGAATGTAAGTGCTGGAGTATTTATTACTGCTCTAGACACGGTACTGGGTCCAGACTTGTTAGAAAAAATCACAGTATATGTTGATGACCTTGTAATCGCTACTGCTACTTGGGACGAACATATGGAATTGCTGCATAGAGTATTAGAGAAATTTAAGCAAGCAGGTGTGACAGCAAATTTAGAAAAGTCAAAATTCGGACGCAATAAAATTAAATTTCTAGGCCACCTTATCACGCCGCTTGGTATCAGCCCAGATAACAAAAAACTAGAGGCGATCCGCGAATTTCCGAGCCCCCGAACTAAGAGACAATTGAAAGCGTTCATTGGACTTACGTCTTTCTTCAAAAGGTTCGTACCTAATCAGTTGTTAAATGAGGCGTCATTGTTAAATCTACTACGAAAAAATGTGCAGTGGGTTTGGACTGACAAATGTCAGCAAGCTTACGAAGCAATTAAAATCGCCCTGCTGAATGCAAATATTTTGCAGCACCCGGACCTATCAAAAAATTTTTGTCTTGCGACGGACTCGTGTTCCTATGGCTTGGGAGCGTGCCTGTTCCAGTGGGAGGAAGGCAACGACCCGGCAACAATAAAGATCATCGGCTTTGCCAGTAGGACTTTAACTAGCTGCGAGAGAGCCTACTCGGCAACCGAATTGGAAGCGCTCGCCGTAGTCTGGGCGGTAAAAAAGTTCAATTACTATCTATATGGGAAGGAGATTAAAGTGTATAGTGACCACCAGGCGTTAAGTTTTTTGATGTCATGCAAGCTATTCCATACCCGACTAAGGAGATGGATGCTTACCTTACAAGAATACCGAATAAAGATTATGTACATAAAAGGCCAAGATAACATAGTAGCGGATGCTTTGTCGCGACTGCCGGTAGGATTACCGGAGTTAGCAGAAATGTTAGAACAATCCGCCGAGTATAAAGTGCTTTTAGTACGAGACAATGCTTACAGGAAGGATTTTCTATATATATGTAAAAATATGTTTGAACTACAGAGATCAGACCCGATGTGGGCAAAAATCATGAACAATATTGAAAGTGGTGCCAACAATGGAGATGAGCAGGGTTTTAAAATTGTGGAAAATATTTTGTATCATAAACTTAGCACGAAAGAAGACTGCTGGGCAGTATGCATACCTAACCAGTCCGTAAAAGTCATAATATGGCACACGCACTTGGCATGGGGCCATGCAGGGATCGGGAAGTGCGCAGAAATCATGGCGAGACACTGCTACACCAAATTCAGGTAATAGTTAGGACTTGCGCTATATGCCAGAAAGCAAAACACTATAATAGGTCCACAAAATTTGAACTTCATCCCATAGTTCCACTCCGGCCGCTTCAATTAGTATCTTTGGATGTAGTAGGTCCCTATCCCATGGCCAGAGGAGGTATAAAATATATACTGGCCATGTACGATATTTTTTCCAAATACTTGGTAATTTATTGTATAAAATCAGCTACTGCCAAAACCATAGTCAAACGGATCAATCAGAATACTTACCTCAAGTGGGGAAACCTGAAGCCATAACGACTGACAATGCCACTTATTTCACAGGTCGCACTTGGAAAAATTACCTATTAGAACAAGGTATACAGCATATTCTGGTATCCCGGTTCCATCCAGAAGCAAGTTTAGTCGAAAGAACATTCAGAGAATTGAATCAGTTCCTTAGAATTTACATAGGGAACCGACACACAAAATGGCCTGAGTTGGTCCCTAAATTTGTAGAGATACACAATTTAACACCCCATTCAAGTACAGGATACACACCGGTAGAGATATTGAAAGGGGTTAATGAGACACAGAATGAATGGCTCACGCCTTTACCGAGACTACCAGCCAGGGCAGAAACAAGAGGGGAAAAGATAAAAAAGATATGGGACAACCTAACCAGCTGTGCTGCAAAGAGAAAAAAGAAGTACGACCGAGGTGTAACTAACAAACAGAAATACAATGTAGGGGACATGGTGCTTATTCGTAACCACCACAAATCCTCAGCCACCCTAAAGCAAAATAGTAAGTGGCAATTGGTATATTCAGGGCCCTTTGAAGTAATAAAGGTGCCACACGAATGTAGCTATTTGTTAGCACATCCCCAGACGGGGAAAATAAAAGGACTATATCCACGTAAAGATGTAAAATTATTTATTCAGTGACGTGTCAGATGTAAATAGTAGTAGTTATGAGAAGATTTCAATTGTGTTTTAGAGGATAAGTATGTTAGTTATAAGAAAGAATTTGTGTGTAATTAAACCTTGAGGAAGTAGAATCAGTAAACTGAGTAACAGCATGCAAATGGAAGACTTTGTTTACAGACAATTAGTGTCATTAAAATACTATATGTTCATCAAGCAATGAACAATCTTTTGGTTGATAAAATAAGGATTAATTTCTTGAATCACTTTTCATTTGTAGTAAGTAAGTGCAATTAATGATGAAATCTCATATAGTAATGTAACAGATGTAATTGTGTTAGAATTAAGGAACCCTGAGAGAGAGTCTCTACTGGCCAAAAATGGACTTTGTAGTACGAAACAATTATGTGATGTAATGTTACTGCCAATAGTGATCTGAGAACGACACTGGAGCAGAATTCAATCAAAAACAAACCCGTTCCGTGTAACCTACGCTTTGTATGTATCGATGCTTCAATTGAAGCCTGTGTACTTGGTACACATCCTTGAATATTCATTACGCGGTACGCGAATCAAGTCAATCAACGCGGAAACTACACTGTAGTCCTGTAGACAGATCATTAAAAATAATACTAGTACTAAATGAAGTATTTATTGAGCAATATGCCCAAGCCAAGCTGTCATGCACATGGTAAAATCTGTTTGCTAGATGGGTGATAACCTGGCAAGCTACACTGAAAAAGGAAAAGAAAGCTATGTACCAAAAATCACACACCTTTAAATAATTACAAAAAAGGCATATATGCCTAGTAATAGTATTAAAAGTGTGTAATGACAAGGTAAACACAATGGACTCAATGTAGATGAGAGTGATTATGCTAAGAACACTTGATATGCATTTAAAATAAACTGTGTGCGTAAACAATCTCGGAAAGGACGGAATATTGTGTGTAGTAGGGACAGAAAATGACTGTTGTATCTGCACCAATATATACTTCGGTATAAGTCAAGTGTTGAGTGACTAACTGTCATAGTGCAGTGCTCAACGAACAATATACTGTGTGTAAAAACGGTAGTTAGGGATCCGTTCGGAGACGATGCAAACAAACATCGCTCGACGGAAACATTTAGTGTGTGTGAACCGAAACATTTTCGCGTGTTGAGAGACGCTCTGGCAGCGTATCAACCGTGAGAACAAGTGAAAGTGTGTAGTACAACGTGCGTGTGACGAACCCTGAACACCAGTGTCACAATGCGATTCACTTGTGAAGCCACAAGAAACCCGTTATCACGCCAAAACATCCTGTGCATACCAGCGAAACGACGGCGTACTGAACAATAAACGCTTTTAACCAAGTTGCATTTTCTTCCACAGCTAATAATCTGTATCCTTAAAGACAGTACACCGTTGTGGAATATTTGTTTCATGCATTGTGACGGGGAGCCATGCGGAGAAGCAGAGACGGGTGCCGTGCCGCCAGCCAGCCGGTCGCGGGAAACCACTGCAACACGCCGACATTGGTGAATGGTTCGGCGCGGTCCGCGACTACTCGGGCGCCACCCCAGCACGCCGTCGCTGTTACTGCGAGCAGATCGTCGACCCCAGCGGTCGTTGGCACGCCGCGTTCCAGACCACGCTACGCAACAATTGCTTCGCGCCGCCCGCGCCGTACGTTATTGACATTCAACCAAACATTACCAAGTACGTTGTTAATCTACTAATATGAAAATGATTTATTGGACACGAAATTACGTGACAAACATTTTTTTTTCTTTAGTTACTGTGTATAGACTCAAAATATTCATTGGTTCAGTGACATATGTTATATGTTTTCGTCACATTAGTGAAGCAAACTGACACGAATGCCATACCATGGTAGAACATTTGTCGTGAGTAAGTGTAGAGACAATCCATTATATTACTGTAAAACTGTTTAATGATTGACTTTCAGTGTGACACAGAACACAAATGTGAAAGAGTGTAGAAGGTACATTTTTAACAAGGAGACTAAAGGTTTAACATTTTGTCATAAATAACCTTTGTTATCTGTGAACATTGGATAAAGTCCAACCTTTTTTGATGAACAATCAAACTGTGTGTTAAGACAAACCAGGCGAGATGACCATGGCTCCGGCGCAGTTTTCCCAGGTTTTCTGACCGCACGTAGCCCGAATGGGGGAGCCAGAAAACTGTAATGACCCTGGGACTAGGTTTACGGTCACCTCGCAAAGTGTGGGAAAACTATAAAGAGTGTAATTAAAACTATAGTGCAAAAGAGCAAAGAAGTGAACAGTGAATATTCCAAATAAGGTGACAATGACAAAACGGACGTTAGTGGCATCATATTGCCGAACATTCTAACGTTAGTCAATTGCTGCCAGGGGGCGTTGTAACGTCTCTTAGTAAAAGACATATTATGTGATAAAGAGAAAACATTGTGTATCATGTTTTGTTATTGTATGGAATTATGTACTTTTTTTATTATTTATTTTAGATAATATCTGTGTCGGCGAGTACTGAAACCGCCACAGACGATAAATATCAAACAAAGATGAGAATATGCAACTAAAGTGCGCATCATTTATGTTGGCGGCCGAGTTTATGTTCGTTCTGCGCATCTGACGTCACAAAACACAGTCAGCCAATGAACAGAGAACGACGTTGCCACATCTCGACTGCAGTGCAGAGCATGGACGAGTGTCTTCAGTTTTAGAAACGTTCAGTCATAAATAAAGTAACAGAACAAAAGCAATGTCTTGATAGCAGACATTCTTTTATAGAAAGTTTGGAAAAAGCATTCTTTATACCAATTGCTTCATACTCTATTAATTAATTAAACCAAACAAGCAATAAGACTCCTAATTCAGGTGATAGCAAAAAAAGGTGTTTGTATCATTCTCACGAACCGCTTTTTCGCAATAAAGAACAGCGGTAATTGTTTATTTCCTATTGTACTTCGACGAAGCGTGAGTAATTCATAGTCATACCAACAGTGTTTGTCAGTATTTTGCGCGACGTGTTATAGTCCTAATGGCGTTATGTAGTCAGACGAGGTGCGTACCCCCAGGACCCGACGGTCTCCCCCTCGAATTTCATCGCACCTTCCGTGATTTGTTAGAGTCCACCTTCACCTCCATCTGTCGGGAACTGATGTCTCCGGAAGTACCTGTGCCGGACGCTTTCATGGAAGGAATTATTATTCCTGTACATAAACCGCACGGTGGCAACATTATCAGTGACTATCGGCCCCTCACCCTCCTTAACAGTGATATGAAAATCTTCACTCGCCTTTTGGCAGCGCGACTTAAAAACGTTGCCCGATATGTTGTGTCGCCAGACCAAGCCTCTTTGGGAGGAGATAATAATATTCGCACGGCTTTATGCCGCTACAGGGATATGATCGCCGTTACCCAGGCACAACGCCTCTCTGGGGCACTTGCGTCTTTGGACTTTAGTCAAGCTTTTGATAGGGTTGACCATTCGTTCCTTACGGCCATTCTCCACCATATGGGTTTCCCAGTCGCCGTTATCACGGTAGTGATGCGCCTTCTGCGGGGTGCCTCATCCAGGATTATGTACAATGGCAGACTCACTCCACCGATAATAATAAATCGATCCGTACGTCAAGGTTGCCCTCTATCAGCAATTTTGTACGCCTTTTCCTTGGAATCCTTGCTATGTGGACTAAGACAACGCTTGGTAGGGTTGTCCATAGATCGCTACCGATTCTGTTGCACGGCCTATGCTGACGATGTAGTCATCTGTTTACGTAATGCCGACGAGGTTCGAGCTGTTTTGACGTGGGTAGCGACTTATGGTGAGGCGTCGGGTAGCTCTTTAAACGTACGTAAGTCACAAGTTATGTTCATTGGCACGGGACTTCCCGTGGAGTGCGTTACACCTCTCACCACCGTTGATACCATTCGTTGTTTGGGAATAGATTTTTCATCTGATCTCCGGCGTTCAGCCACCATCAACTGCCGACGCCTCCTTTTAATGATCAGAGCAGGTCTTATGGACCATCGCCTTCGATCCCTAGATATTCTCCAACGAGCTCGATATGTCAATACATATATTGCATCCCGAGTTCCCCATGTAGCACAAGTTCTACCTTTCCCGCTTACTGTGGCACGTCGCATGTTGGCAGCGATGGCATCTTTCGTCAGCTCTGGGATGTTGTTCAAAGTTAACTATGCAACCCTTACTCTTCCCCGTGAACGAGGTGGGATAGGTCTGTTTCACGTGCCGGATAGAGCTCGCGCCCTATTTGTCAGCTCCCAGATGACGGTGTGGACACGTTGCCCAACGAGTCTCACTGGTCTCCTCCTGTCGGCATACTCGCCGGTCTCACTGTCAGCCCCAGTGATGATCTCGGATGTTCCGGCCCAGTTCCATTATATACGGTACTTCTTTCTGGAACTCAGTTATCTACGCCTCACCTTACCAAGACAGCTTTTACTCAAGACAAAGGCAGTATACAATGTCCTCCAATTAGGTCGTCCACCTAACCCGATTGAACAAAAGTTCCCCCAGGTTGACTGGCGTCATGTATGGCGCGCGGTGTTCGCTTGTTACCTTGACACGAATGTTCAATCTGTCTGGTACCTAACTGTCAATGGTAAGCAAATCAACCAATTTCGCCTTCATCGTATCCACCTCGCCCAATCACCTCTATGCTCCACGTGTGGAGTGCCAGACAATGATGAACATCGGTTTGTTTGCGGACCGGCGGCGGAGGTTTGGTACTTGGTTCGACGTATTGTGGCTTTTCTAACGCGGGACATTCCGGATCGGATTACTCCCCTTTCATTATTATTTCCGGAACGTGACTATTTTCCTCGGACAAAGACCAATGCTGTGAATTGGATTCGCGGACATGCCATTCACTACTTCTTTAGACAAACTGTAGACTCTGTACTCGATTTTTGGACATACCTCAATGACCGTCATTATGTCGTTGTCCGTCACCCAAAATACAGACAATTTTTCTCGAACTTCCTTGGGAGTGCTTTCCACGAGCCGCCTCGCAGCTGGAATGTGTTAAGCCAAGAGAGAAGAAGGTTTCCTGTTTGAACCAATGAACATTTCTGAACAATTGAACGGAACACATCAATTTCGAGAAGACGTGACTCAACATATTGCCAGCGGGGCGCAGAAGGCCTCTGATCACTTACACACACACACACACACACACACACACACACACAAAAAACAAAAAAAACAAAAAACAAAAGAAAAAAAAAATAGAAAAAAAATTCAGGAAAAGGAAGATTTTGTTTTGTTTGTAAAGATAGCCCTAACCTTGATTGCCCATATTTCCCCTGGTATATAGGCAGCTCTCTGGGGTAGGTTTAGTCAGGAGCCAACGCCTAAAGTGGCCTAGATTCTTTTTTTTTTGTTATAGGATGAAAAGTGGCGGTGGCACTTTTTTTTAGTTCCACTTTATTAAAGGGTTTAAAAAAAATAGCGTAACGGCCTAGGTAAAAAAAGTGGTTAAGGCGTAAACAAAAAAAAACAAAAAAAAAGAAAAAAAAGGTGCGTTAGTGTAACGGTTAAGGTGTTGGGCAGCTACGTGAAAGGTTATGAGTTCAAACCTTGAGCAATGCTTCATATTTTCATTATTTAAAAACAACATCGAAGTGCCTTACTTCACGAATTATATTCGTTTTAATGCAATTTTTTGAAATTTCTAGTGCTTTGTCTCTTCATTAACCCTTTCGCTGCTGCAGACACGTGCTCGCCGCATTCCGCGCTGTGCGCGATTTTGTCATCACTGCACTGCTCGCCTGTGCAGACACATGGTGTTCCCACTGCTTTGACACACTTATCATTCGGTTTCACAAAAACTATTTGGCCCAAAAATTTGATTTTTACACATCTTCTTGACTGATACCTTCCCCCCATAAATGACTTAACTTTGTTTCGATGTTCAACGCAGTTATTATGCAGCATTAAATGTAGTAAACCATTGCACGAAATTTCAAATAACTTCCGGGAATTCAGGCAGGTAACACTTTCAGCGACCGCCGATATTTCGGCGGGAGAACACCCCGCCATTTTCAAGGCAAACTGCAACGAACAGGCGGCGTACATGCAAATTTAATACCTCGGTTCTCCGACAAAAGCAGGAAAGATAACACACACACACACACACTGAACACTAGTGCCACCAAAGATGACCAAAGTCAGAGCTATCGATAGTGAGACTATGAATTCGCAGGTGAGGCAGCATTGACTCTGTTCCTCTGTTTTTTGACAAGGGAGAGAGCCGGATTCCAAACAGAGTTTAAACAGAAACCTAATCCCTGTTAACGAGGTTGCTCGCTAATTTAATCTCAACTGCCTCCCTAATGACACTGTCCCAATAGCTGGACGTGCATGCCAATATCTCGGTGTTATTATATAACATGGGGTGACCAGTATCCAAGCAATGTTCGGCAATAGCAGATCTATTTGGCTGCTGTAATCGTGTGTGCCGTTTATGCGCAGTACATCTGTCCTCCACGGTCCTGATAGTTTGACCAATATATGCCATGCCGCAGCTACAAGGAATACGATATACACCCGCCTTACGCAGTCAAAGATCATCCTTAACGGAACTCAAAAGTGTTCTAATTTTAGATGGAGGTCGGAAAACACATTTCACATCGTATATCCGTAAAATACGACCGATCTTATTGGACGTGTTTCCTACGTAAGGCAAAAAGGCAGTAGACTTAGGTGTTGACTCAGAATTATCATCAATCACCCGATGTACAGTTGGTCGATAGCGCAACGCACGTTCAATCTGTCTATCACTATAACCATTTTGACGAAATGTAACTTCAAGATGGGGCAGCTCAGCTGGCAAAGTCTCAGCGTCAGAAACGACATGTGCCCTGTGTACCAAGGTACGAAGTACCCCTTCACGCTGAGCCGAATGGTGACAACTATTAGCTTGTAAGTACAAGTCGGTGTGAGTACGTTTCCTGTAGACTGCATGTCCCACTGATCCATCATCCTTCCTCCTAACCAACACGTCGAGAAAGGGAAGGCAACCATCCTCTTCCACCTCCATCGTAAAACGAATGTTCGGGTGGATCGAGTTCAGATGTTCTAGAAAGACATTCAAATTCTCCCTACCGTGAGGCCAAACAACGAAGGTATCGTCAACGTATCTAAAGAAACAGGCGGGTTTTAAAGGCGCCGACTCCAATGCACGTTCCTCGAAGTCTTCCATAAATAAATTTGCGATCACAGGAGACAACGGACTACCCATCGCAACTCCATCTGTCTGCTCGTAATACTGGTCATTAAATAAAAAGTAAGTGGATGTCAACACATGCCTAAAGAGATTAGTTAAATCAGCAGCAAACCTGGCTTCAATTAACCGCAACGAATCAGACAGAGGAACACGAGTGAAGAGAGAGACCACATCGAAACTCACTAAAATATCAGAGTCATTCAGCCTCAGTCCCTCCAAACGACGTAAAAAATCAGCTGAGTTCCTGATATGATGTTCACACCGTCCTACTTGTGGACTCAACAGAGAAGCAAGATGCTTGGATACACGATATGTCGGAACGCCGATGTTACTCACTATAGGACGGAAAGGAACCCCTTCCTTATGAACCTTTGGAAGGCCATATAACCTAGGGGGAACGGCACTATAGGTGTTAAGCCTCTTGATTGTGTCCTGCGACAAACCACTTTTCTTCAGGAGGCTGTTGGTCTTTCTCTCAACACTTTTCGTGGGGTCAGCATCGATTCTGCGATACGCTGAATCTGATAGTAAACGTTGTATCTTTTGTACATAATCATGTTTATTTAAAACAACGGTGGCATTGCCCTTGTAAGCACGTCCAGCTATTGGGACAGTGTCATTAGGGAGGCAGTTGAGATTAAATTAGCGAGCAACCTCGTTAACAGGGACTAGGTTTCTGTTTAAACTCTGTTTGGAATCCGGCTCTCTCCCTTGTCAAAAAACAGAGGAACAGAGTCAATGCTGCCTCACCTGCGAATTCATAGTCTCACTATCGATAGCTCTGACTTTGGTCATCTTTGGTGGCACTAGTGTTCAGTGTGTGTGTGTGTGTGTTATCTTTCCTGCTTCTGTCGGTGAACCGAGGTATTAAATTTGCCTTGAAAATGGCGGGGTGTTCTCCCGCCGAAATATCGGCGGTCGCTGAAAGTGTTACCTGGCTGAATTCCCGGAAGTTATTTGAAAGTTGTATACGCCAGGAGAAACTCAGGTCTCACATTGCACGAAATTTTGAAGAGTTTGCAGAGGTAGAAGTCCATAGCGTATACTTTCCGTATGATCTATTTTAGTTGCCACAATGTTAAGAATGAAATGTGGACAAGATACCTAAATTTCATATAAAATTTACTGTATAACAATATCTCATTTAATTTAAGTACGACATAGGTGTCGTATGTAATATTGAGAAATATTCCGTCTTTCGCGACTGTAATAGAAGTATTATTTACACCGGCCGCGTTTGGCTTTATTTTAAAGCACTTCAATCAAGGAAAGGTATGGCACATACACAATGGTACTCATGTTCTCTTTCTTGTTTTTGTTCCACAGTCGCAGTTTTACCAATGGTACTGAAATATATTCCTCTTCTGCAACTGTAATAAGGGGCTTATTTAGACCAGACGCGTTTCTCTATTTTGACGCATCTTCAGTGGACAGTATTTTGTCTCCTCCATTGCCAAGTCACCTTTCGTAGTTTTGTGCTGCGGTAACACAATATTCAACGTTTGTGTTGGCAGATCAGTGTTTTAGCAAATAAATGATGTTTGTGTGTGCCACACACAAAAATTATATTTGACATAGCTCAGAGCACTTCACTGATAGACGGTATATTTAAGTCCTAATGTTTTTGTAAGTCCACAGTTTTGTTTAATGTATTTTGTCTACTTCCTTTTGATTGATTGGAGTGATTTAAAATAAAGCCAAAAGTGCTCAGTGTAAATAAAACTTTTGTTACAGTCGCGAAAGACGGAATATTTCTCAATATTACATACGACACCTATGTGGTACTTAAACGAGCTATTGTTATACAGTAAATTTTATATGAAATTTAGGTATCTTGTCCACATTTCATTCTCAACATTGTGGCAACTAATATCGACCATACGGAAAGTATACTCTATGGACTTCTACCTCTGCAAACTCTTCAGAATTTCGTGCAATGGTTTACTGTATTTAATGCTGCATAATAACGGCGTTGAACATCGAAACAAAATTAAGTCATTTATGGGGGGAAGGTATCAGTCAAGAAGATGTGTAAAAATCTAATTTTTGGGCCAAATAGTTTTTGTGGAATCGATTGATAAGAGTGTCAAAGCAGTCGGAACACGATGTGTCTGCACAGGCGAGCAGTGCAGTGACATAATCGCGCACAGCGTGGAATGCAGGGAGCACGTCTTTGTAGCAGCGAAAGGGTTTTAATGCGGCCGTGGTGGCTTTACTACATGAACTGCGCGCTCCCCCCTAAACGTAAGCTTGCGAACTATGCTATACTATGGCGCTGCTTCTATTGGCGCGTGCGTCGTGTGCAACTGGCAACGCAGCAATCTCCCGCGTCTGGGCGGGCATGCGCGAGCCGCCGAGATAAAAGAATTGAACTATAGTATAAATAATACAGAACGAACATTAATTTCTCTGTCTTCTTCTTGGAGTTACGTGAGTAGGATAGCCTGTGACGTTGAATTGTATGCTAACGTAGCATTCTTTTGTCGAGACTGAGAGATGTACGCCATTACGTACTCATTTTAAAGGTGTGTAATAATTAACATATTTAAATGTTTTGAATAGAGTTATTTAATGGAACCTTGCATTATTATTTGTAGTAGCTTGCTTGGCATATTATCCCATCCCTTTAAGACATTTTCAGTTATTTAAATATTATCCGTGGTGCAGAGTTGCGCTACGAACGAACGAGCCGCTGCCGCGGCGTATTCAAACTGCATTAAAGGAAATCTATCATACCGCAAAGAAGCGGGAAGGTAATAGTGAAATAAAATTATTTCTTTCAGCTTCCGGACTTGCAGAGCAGAGCAGCAGATTTTATGATGTGTTTTGCAGGTTGACGCGGGCTGCTGATAATATATTACTAACAGTACAAAAAAGGTAATTTACCTTCGTAATATAATAGGAATCTTGCTGTGCTTAGTTCGGATCTGGCTAACCTTATAGTAAAAAACGTATTTTTCTCCGATAATAGTCTCATGTTCTTGTGCTAGTCGTGGTACTTATTGGTGTTTTACTGATAACAAAAATCCACTGAAAAATTTTGTTGTTGAACAATCATTGCGAACTGTAACATCAGTATTCATAACAAAGTAATTTTCATTAACATTTTCAATAACTGTAAAGTAGGGAAGATATATTGAGTTTTATAGTGAGTTACAGTAATGAAAAATGTTCCTTTAATAGAAAGCCAGATACAGAACAATAAGAATACAATATATTCTGTTTTGTTGAGAATTAATGATTATACAGAACTTCATGGCACAGCATTACTAAAAGGTATTTCGCGGCTCTTTTCGTATATGCGTTGTTACGCAAATAATAATAATAATAATAATAATAATAATAAAACAAAATAAACAGAAAAGAGTTTATGAAGCGAAAACTCCTACTGGCAGGTCTACGTGGCGATCCCATCCAACAGGGCCTTATCGTCTTGGTGGGGCAGTGAGACTGAGAACAATGTCGTTACATAATGTCCTGAACTTATAGTCGGCAGTGGAACACTTGTTGTGCATATGATCCATTAACAGTCACGTAATTTAAAACAGCACTGGGGAATCTGTATTGCCCCTTGCACAAGTCTCTTCAGTACCTCTGAGTTCACTGTTCCAGCAAGCTGATCTGCCTCACAACATTGTGTCAGCCTTGTTGAATTATTGCAGTGACAATATCCCATGCTCCTCTGCAGTCAGTTCTTTTGCAATATACCGTTCAGACCCACACCTTTATGCCTACGTGTGGTTAGTATGCTACAACTACATGAGAAACAGATTGGTCGAAACTGATGTGGTTCTAAATACATTATCTAAGCTTTATTTCGCAAGCTTTCTTCTCTTCTTTTTCTTGGCCTTGTACCATACCTCTAAGGGGTCAGAATATTAATGTGGATTTCAACACGTTAGTGGCAGGTGGTGGCTGGATACCCTTCCTGTCGCCTCCCTTGGATCTTGTTAATGTTCACCTTTATAGCAGTGCTTGCGGGACCTCGCGTTCTAGTCACGTTACTACATGCACTATGATGGGCATCGAAGGTAGACCCTCCCATTGTTGATTTCTGCATCATAATTGTAATATGGCTTCATGATGATGACTTGGACGTCCTATGGAAGACATCGATGACTTTTCTGCGCTTTTGTCTTCTTTATGAGGTGTCATAATGCTCGACTTCATATATGACATACGACTGTAAGTAGGCCGTTTATGTTTTCTTATTGGCAACGTTACATAGCGCTCTGTATGAAAATCACTGGCTGTGCTGTGTGCAGTCTGTGTCTAGTTTGCATTGTTGTCTGCCATTGTAGTGTTGGGCAGCTGGATGTGAACAGCGCGTAGCGTTGCGCAGTTGGAGGTGAGCCGCCAGCAGTGGTGGATGTGGGGAGAGAAATGGCGGAGTTTTGAAATTTGTAAGACTGGATGTCATGAACTGCTATATATATTATGACTTTTGATGACTATTAAGGTAAATACATTGTTTGTTCTCTATTAAAATCTTTCATTTGCTAACTATGCCTATCAGTAGTTAGTGCCTTCCGTAGTTTGAATCTTTTATTTAGCTGGCAGTAGTGGCGCTCGCTGTATGGCAGTAGTTCGAGTAACGAAGATTTTTGTGAGGTAAGTGATTTGTGAAAGGTATAGGTTAATGTTAGTCAGGGCCATTCTTTTGTAGGGATTATTGAAAGTCAGATTGCGTTGCGCTAAAAAATATTGTGTGTCAGTTTAAGCAGTCATGTATAAATTTTTCTAAGGGGACGTTTCATATGGCGACCCTGCCAGGATACGAACCTGGAATCTTATATTGGTCAGAAAGTTCTCATTAAAGCTCATTCATTGTCACATAAGAAGAAACACTTGAGTCACAAATTCTTTCTTGTTTACAATGGACCTTACAGAATCCGACGTATACGACATGATAATTGTATTGAAGTTGGAACTCTGCGTACTAGGAAGAGTAAAGGTTTACACCACATTTGACATGTAAAATCGTTTATTGAAAGATAATCTACTTTTTAACTTTGTATTTGCCATATAACTTTTCACTTTACATTGCTAGTATGCTTTGTCAGACTTAGAATCTGTTAACATGCAACAATGTTTGAAGTTAACTATCCAGTCATGAACCAAGAGAACTTATTTAAACAGAAATTACGAATGCATTGTTATAGTGAACAGACGACACAGTGTTGTATTTGTACATTCTTGCTTGTTAGTTGCATGATTACGTAACGACTATCAGGCTTACATACTTAGGACATATATTGGTACTGCTAATGAGATTTTAATGCAACATTTTGGTTTACTTGAAGATACATTCTTGATTTAAAGTACTTTCTTTGAGATACCAGATGACACAGTGGTTAGTTTATGTGACAACTACACGATTTTATCACGACGCTACTAATGAGTGACGATTTACAATGTTGCTATATCTGCACAGTTTTTCTGAATTATTCTGGAAAGTAAAACATGTTTTAGTAGTAACTTTTTTGGTATAGCTACAATGAGACAGCACTTTCCGTAGCACAACAATACGTTACAGCACAGTACTTCCCTCATCACAGCAATAAGCGTAATAACTAAGATATCTATACGCAAAGCAATTCACTTCGTTTATTATGAGGTAAGTACATTGACTTCAGCAGAACTTTGCTTACAGAGGACGATAACTACGACAGTTCCACAGAATTATCTTACAACAAGACGCACATTTAGCGCTACAGGACACGCATTTGAGTGATTAATTTTGTACTTGAACCATTTATTTTTCAAGATTTTTGAATTACAAAGGTTTTCCATGATACATTTCATTCCATTGCTGTAATCTGTAACACCTGAGGGTATAATTACATTAATCCTCAGGGGGGTACACGCCTACATTGTGTACCATGTGTCTGGCAAACACAAGGAGCCCTAGCTAATATGGTATTTGCTTATACAACTTTACACATCGGTACCATATTTCTCTAACACATAAATTACACAGCTATCTGATCATTTAACTGAGAGAGACAAACTTATTTTTTACTACATCAGTGACAGATGTTTACGCAATTACACAGCTGGATAACTTCACACTTATGAAATTGTATTTTGTCTGTACTGTGTGAACCCTTCACATTTTTCGGAACCATTGTGATACTATGAGAGCTTTGAATGATGTATTTGGTATGGGATCATGATTTTTAAAGTATGTTTGAGGTAGATGACACTATTGAAATGCACAGAGAATTTTTTTGTAGGTTTTGAAATTATTCGAGGAAGCTACGACGATTTTGAGAATTGACTGACATGTTATGATATTATTATGATGACTATGTGTATTATGCTGTTGCGGTATGTTTATGATCAATATGCTGATGCTATATGAGTTATTTGATTATGCTACGTATCTGTTATGATGAAATATTGAAGAAGTGGCGACGAATAAGGTAAGGAATAATGAGTAGTGGTTAGGGACTCTGATTTGTGGAAAAGGATGTTGGAAACCAAGAATCGTATTTTAGAATTATGAAATGTATGTAAATGCGTGAATGTATTACAATGCCGACGAACATTTTTTGGACACTGTTATATCAATAGGATTTTGTTTCTACAGATTTGTAACGCAAATTCTTGACCTGTGAAATTTTTTATATGAGACTGCCACTGTAGCGGAAACTGTTGTAAATATTTCAGTAAGAAAGGTAGGTGACCTTGACGTAATGCGTTTTGGGCGCCCAGCTGAGAGGTTGTCGTCTGACAAAATAAAGCCATTAGGTGGAGAAAAAAAAGAGGCCGTTATCCTCGCTATTGACATTCTTTTGTAGAAAGCATCGCAAATACGACATGCTCATTACTTGGAAAGATACTTACATCTGTACACCTGATTATGACAAGCGTCTTTCTAAGAGAATTGAGAGAATTTCTACTAACTTATGAAATGCCACATGACTATTGAATGATATTTTTATGCTTTGTACATAGTTGCTTATTTCATTTGATATCTGTTTTCCAGCTGTGTTGCAGCATTGGTTTTATAAAATAAACTTAAATGCATTTGCTAATGTGAACACTTTCTGTCAACAGATCTATTAAATAATTATTTTGTGATCCACATTCTTCGAAAAAGGAGCTCTTGGAATGGAAAGAACAATAAGAAGGGATTAATAACAGTAACTGCATACATAATTTTCTTTTCAACTACTTGGTAATTTGTTTTGGTAGAGTAAGTTATCGTGATGCATCACTCTAGTGTTAAGATGTGACGTAGGTATTAAACATGGCCATTTTTACTGTAATATTTTTTCTGCTTGAGCTTTGTCATGTTTAGATATAAGTTATTGCATTTGCTGCTGCTGTTTGCCAGGCATAGTGCTACTAAATTTCGCTTTGTATTACTCTGTTAAGCTAGTTTTACTACTGATTTATTTTTCTTGTTGCTGCACATTGGCTCATATTAGTTGTAATGTTGCATTGCTTGGTAATTTAGATTTACTGCAGCTTGCTTTGACAATTTCCATTTTTTTCATTGCTGTTTGTATTAACTGTTTTATGCTGCTGCATTACCTCGTCCCTCAGTTTAGTATCTGAGCTCAGTAGATTTAAGTTAGCTTAAGATGGGGTAGGCTATATAAGAGAACGAGTTGTGATGAATGGAAAGAAATGCATTGAGAAGCTATAAGAAAATGGTTTGGCCAAAAAAGTATTTAAAAGAGGATATGAACAAAAAAGTAGGGTTTAGGGACAATACGTTTAGGTAGGAGTTTCATGGAAATAAATGATGAGGTAAGATAATGGAAAATAAATAATGAGGTAAGAAGTATGTGAACATATAAATACAGAAAGCCTGCTTGGATAGGACTTTTTTTGGTGGAAACAAATGTTGAAATAAGACGAAAGATCTATGGAATGAAGTTTTGGGTTGGACTGCAGTAACAAATGTTACACTGAAAACAAACTCTGTCCTGTATTTTTGTGTTATTACACTATGTGAATTTGTCTTTTTCCTGTCTTTATGTGTTTAGCCAATAAGAGTTATGTTGTAGAATTTTTCTGATAATATGTTATTTTCTTTATAAAGATGTTTAGACATTATTTATTCTGTTCTGTTTTAATGCTCATGTGTGAAATTAATGTTTCGAAAACTATTCTCATTATTTTATATATGTACTTATGTCATAATTCTTGTAACACTGATGTAAATGTTTATTCTTATTCTTTTCTAAAGCCCCTATTACTACAAATGTTATCTGTATTATTATGTTTTTAATGATGTATTTTGTACCTTTGTTATTGTATTCTTATGTTATAAAATTGTAATTGACACCAGTTCATCGAATTGTTAACTTGTAAGTTCCATTTCACTGCACACGTTTCTGTTGGTCATAGTATATGGCTAATATGTGAGAAGTAGGGACTGATAGTGTTTGCACGTGTGTTAGTAATTCAGCAACGGACTGGTTAACAGCATTGCTGGTTCTAAGGACAATTAAAAAAAAAAGCTTTGTGAGTGCACAAGTGGTGGTTACTGACTTGCTGTGTTATCCGCAAGACTCTTCAATGGTGATTGTGCACCTGCACAGCCACAACAGATGGCTGCTGGCCATCTCTACAAGGACTACAGTGGGTCTACACCTTTGCTCACTCACTAGTACCATTATTTCTACAAGGACTGCAGTGGGTCTGCACCTCTGGTGGCCCACCAATACCGTAATCTCTACCAGGACTACAGTGGGTCTACTCTGTGATGACCTACGTACCAATATTCTTCAATTTCGAAAGACTCTGCTGTGGGTTTCCTCTGTTGTGGCCCATTACCTGTCTGCATGTCGAGAGTCAGCACTGTCTTTCCGTTGGAAGGACAACACTACTTCTTCAAGACTGCATGGAAATCCACTACTTCCATGTGCATTTTCTTTTACTGCTCAGACTTTGAGAAAAACTGCTATTTTACTATGATGAACGATCAGGACTGTCTTTATGGACTGTGAGAAAATTTTAGCTTTTGACCAACATTGTATCAATAAGTGTGTGCATTTGATATCTTTGTTGCTGTAATTATGAAAAATTTTATCAAATCATTATTGGCCACTGCCCAAAACAATTTGTAAAATTTTTTGTGGGGAGCATGGGGGCTATGTAAGTAGGCTGTTTATGTTTTCTTATTGGCAACGTTACGTAGCGCTCTGTATGAAAATCACTGGCTGTGCTGTGTGCAGTCTGTGTCTAGTTTGCATTGTTGTCTGCCATTGTAGTGTTGGGCAGCGGCAGCTGGACGTGAACAGCGCGTAGCGTTGCGCAGTTGGAGGTGAGCCGCCAGCAGTGGTGGATGTGGGGAGAGAAATGGCGGAGTTTTGAAATTTGTAAGACTGGATGTCATGAACTGCTATATATATTATGACTTTTGATGACTATTAAGGTAAATACATTGTTTGTTCTCTATTAAAATCTTTCATTTGCTAACTATGCCTATCAGTAGTTAGTGCCTTCCGTAGTTTGAATCTTTTATTTAGCTGGCAGTAGTGGCGCTCGCTGTATGGCAGTAGTTCGAGTAACGAAGATTTTTGTGAGGTAAGTGATTTGTGAAAGGTATAGGTTAATGTTAGTCAGGGCCATTCTTTTGTAGGGATTATTGAAAGTCAGATTGCGTTGCGCTAAAAAATATTGTGTGTCAGTTTAAGCACAGTCATGTATAAATTTTTCTAAGGGGACGTTTCACGACAGTCGAAGAAGAACACGATACGGCCAAAAGCAATTTAGGAACTTCCCCAATAGTGCCCCTCTCTCTACAAATGAAAAACTCGTACGAATCCTCGTGTACTGCACCTCACTGAACGATGCTCGGCATCATAACACTATCAGTCCTCCTCCTGGACATCTAGGGTGTCTAGCTTGTTCATTCCTGGTGATGCAGTGCTTCTCGTAGTCATCCTGATTATCATCTGGTTGCAACTGCGACAGTATATCTATTATTGTCTAGGCCTCGCGAACGTGGAGCAAAAGAAAGTGTAACAAGCCTGCACTGTTCTGCTTCACAGTGTTGTATATGAACGTCACGAGAGGCAATACTGTATCCTAATCTCTCTGTTTGTTACCAATGTACATCAAAAGCGTATCTGCCAACGTCTTATTAAAGCGTTCTGTGACGCCGTTCATCTGTGATGGTAGACCGTTATCTTATGGATGACGTCGCAACGCAAAATTACCTTTGATACTAGTTTCGACTGGAAAACGTTTCCACGATCAGAGATCATCACACAGGATGCTTTATGCTTCACAATAATGTCTTGTACAATTTCCAGAACTTCGTTAGTTGCACAGCTTTGTGACAGAGGTAACTGTGGCTCATGCTTCTGTCGCTGGTATTCCTTACAGTGGCTCACATAGAGTCTAAATGGATCGATAGACTATTGGTCAGTGATACATGTGTCTCATTCGGTCGAAAGTCTCCACGCATCCCAAGTGACCAGATGTAGGAACATCGTGGAAATATTCCAGGACAGCTAGCCATAGAGGAGACTGTATTATGAGTACTGGTTAACACGTCCTCTTACACTGTGTTCCATTGTTAATTTTAGTTCTGCTTTGGTAAATTCCTACTTCTTCAATGCATGTATGGTTTTCTGCATTGCTCTATCTTACTTCTCTTCAGCAGAAACGTCAAATAACGTAGCGATCCTTGAGTTTTCACCTATTGTACTCTGTTCTGGCAAGGCATTGCTTAAGAGGTGGTTGGTGTTTGTGTGTATTTATCTGTTTTTATTTACCAATGTGACATCGTACTCCGTAGTCCTTATTGCCTGTCCCAGTAGTCGACCTGACAGATCCTTCAGCCTAGTCAGCCAGTATAGAAACCGGTGAAACGTTTTCCATATAAACATGGCCTGAAATTGTTAGTGATCCAAGCAACGGTCTCTTTCTCGGCTGTAGGGCAGTTCTTCTGAGCCTTGGAGAATACCCTCGAAGTATACGTATCGCCTTTTCACCACCGCTCTGAATTTTTACCGGAACCACATCTATCCCAACGCACTAGTATCAGTGTGAAGTTCTGTCTCAGCACTTTCGTCATACAAAGCTAGGGCTAGAGAAGATATCAGCGCCTCCTTAAGTACTCGGAAAATTTGGCGTCTCCGTACAGTAGTTCCTGCAAAGACGTACTTTCCGAAGTCCTTTCTGAATCGCTAGTAGTACATCTGTGACTGCTCCTGTTTTCTCAGTATCGGACGTATTGCACCGCCATTCACTAGCGGCCCCAAGAGTTTTATTTCTTGGCTGGAGAAGAGGCTCTTTCCGGATTCAAGGTGGAGGCCTGCAGCCTGAAATTTCTTCAGTACAGTTGTCATGTGGCTTAGATGTTCTTCTAATGTCTTCTAAAAACAACAATGACACGTTTTCCATTTAATGTGACAAAGAAGATTGTTCATCATATGTAGGAAGGTGACTGGAGTGTTACACAGTCCAAATGGCTTAACTTTGAATTCATAGAGGCCATCAGGCACAGGTGTTATGTAGGCAGTATTTCCTGTCAGCCACACCAACATCGCATTACCAGTAGTCTACCCACAGTTGAGAAATAAGTTGCCCCTGTCAAGCAGACTAGAGCGTCATCAGCTCGCGGCAAATGGTAAGTAAATATTATCGGAAATTTTTTCAGCCAACGATAGTTGACACGCGAACGCCATGTGCCGTCTTTCTTCTTTACAAGGCCTACAGTGGAAGACGTAGATCTCTCTGAAGTTTTTTTTTTTTTTTCATCAGTCTTTTGACTTATATGATGTGGTTTACTGTAAATCCCTCTCCTGTTCCAACGCCTTCTTCTCAGAGTAGCAATAATTGCAGCCTATAATCTCAGTTATTTGTTGGATGTATTCCAATCTCTGTGTTCCCCAATCTCTGTCTTTTACCAATGCCGATATTTTGGCATCATTGATGGTTACAAAAATGGCTCTGAGCACTATGGGACTTAACATCTGTGATCATCAGTCCCCTAGAACTTAGAACTACTTAAACCTAACTAACCTAAGGACATCACACACATCCATGCCCGAGGCAGGATTCGAACCTGCGACCGTAGCAGTCGCGCGGTTCCGGACTGAGCGCCTAGAACCGCGAGACCACCGCGGCCGGCCAGTGATGGTTACAGTCTCTTCATAAAGCGTCCATCTTTGCATTACAGTATCCATCAGACATGCTTTTAGTGACAAGTGTAAATTGTCATATCTAATGGACATTCTAATGTGACGATACAGACACTTTATGAGTACAGACACTATAACCATGATTGATGTATCCATCCCTCGACGGGCTAAAATGACGATAAAGTATTTGTCTCTCCCTGTACAGGAATTGCGAAAAGTGCGAGCATAAGGGTTGTGGACTCCGTGACATATGGAAGTTTGGGTCAGTCCTGGAGGTGTACTCGAATAGCCGAAGTGGTTAAGCCAACCACTCGCGATAACCAGGAAATCTGGGTTCGAGTACTGGTACGGCACAAATGTTCATTTGTCAGGAACAGCTGACATCAATCCAGATTCGCAAAACGCGATACCGTTTAGTGTTATTTCAACCAGTGAAACATCTCGTCATTTTCAAGGCAGAAATGCAACAGAGTTCTGTACACGAACATATAAACCTTCGTTAGGTAGGATTATGCTATCATACATCTACATATATATTCCGCTATCCACCAAGCGGTGTGTGGCGGAGGGCACTATTCGCACCAAAGTCATTCCGAGATTTCAAATTGGTGGTAATACTACGAGGGCAGTTCAATAAGTAATGCAACACATTTTTTTCTCGGCCAATTTTGGTTGAAAAAACCGGAAATTTCTTGTGGAATATTTTCAAACATTCCCGCTTCGTCTCGTATAGTTTCATTGACTTCCGACAGGTGGCAGCGCTGTACGGAGCTGTTAAAATGGCGTCTGTAACGGATGTGCGTTGCAAACAACGGGCAGTGATCGAGTTTCTTTTGGCGGAAAACCAGGGCATCTCAGATATTCAGAGGCGCTTGCAGAATGTCTACGGTGATCTGGCAGTGGACAAAAGCACGGTGAGTCGTTGGGCAAAGCGTGTGTCATCATCGCCGCAAGGTCAAGCAAGACTGTCTGATCTCCCGCGTGCGGGCCGGCCGTGCACAGCTGTGACTCCTGCAATGGCGGAGCGTGCGAACACACTCGTTCGAGATGATCGACGGATCACCATCAAACAACTCAGTGCTCAACTTGACATCTCTGTTGGTAGTGCTGTCACAATTGTTCACCAGTTGGGATATTCAAAGGTTTGTTCCCGCTGGGTCCCTCGTTGTCTAACCGAACACCATAAAGAGCAAAGGAGAACCATCTGTGCGGAATTGCTTGCTCGTCATGTGGCTGAGGGTGACAATTGTTACAGGCGATGAAACATGGGTTCATCACTTCGAACCTGAAACAAAACGGCAATCAATGGAGTGGCGCCACACCCACTCCCCTACCAAGAAAAAGTTTAAAGCCATACCCTCAGCCGGTAAAGTCATGGTTACAGTCTTCTGCGACGCTGAAGGGGTTATTCTGTTCGATGTCGTTCCCCATGGTCAAACGATCAACTCTGAAGTGTATTGTGCTACTCTTCAGAAATTGAAGAAACGACTTCAGCGTGTTCGTAGGCACAAAAATCTGAACTAACGTCTCCTTCTTCATGACAACGCAAGACCTCACACAAGTCTTCGCACCCGAGAGGAGCTCACAAAACTTCAGTGGACTGTTCTTCCTCATGCACCCTACAGCCCCGATCTCGCACCGTCGGATTTCCATATGTTTGGCCCAATGAAGGACGCAATCCGTGGGAGGCACTACGCGGATGATGAAGAAGTTATTTATGCAGTACGACGTTGGCTCCGACATCGACCAGTGGAATGGTACCGTGCAGGCATACAGGCCCTCATTTCAAGGTGGCGTAAGGCCGTAGCATTGAATGGAGATTACGTTGAAAAATAGTGTTGTGTAGCTAAAAGATTGGGGAATAACCTGGTGTATTTCAATGCTGAATAAAACAACCCCTGTTTCAGAAAAAAAATGTGTTGCATTACTTATTGAACTGCCCTCGTATATGCTCTATATCCTCGGCGAAGATCGGATTTTGGAATTTAGTGACCAGCCCCTTCCGTTTAGCGCGTCGTCTATCTGCAAGTGTGTCCCACTTCAAACTTTCCATGAGATTTGTAACGCTCTCGCGATGGCTAAATGTACCAACCACGAATCTTCCCGCTCTTCTTTGGACCTTCTCAATATCTTGAATCAGACCCAACTGGTAAGGGTCCCATACCGACGAACAATACTCTAAGACTGGACGAACTAAAGTATTGTAAGCTATTTCCAATGTTGAAGGACTGCATCGCTTCAGGATTCTACCAATAAACCGCAATCTAGAGTTCGCCTTACCCGTTACTTGTGTAAACTGATCGTTCCATTTGAGATCATTTCGAATAGTCACACCCAGATACTTGACGGATGTTACCGCTTCCAAAGACTGGGCATTTATTTTGTACTCGTACATTATTGGGGATTTTCGCTTTGTCATACGCGGTAGGTTACAATTACAAATATTGAGAGATAACTGCCAGTCATTACACCATGCATTTATTATCTGCAAATCCTCATTGATTTGTTCACAACATTCGTGTGGTACTACTTTCCTGTAGACTACAACATCATAGGCAAACAGTCTAATGCCGCTATCAATAGCATCAACCAGATCTTTTACGTAAATCGTAAAAAGCAGCGGACCTATTACGCTGCCCTTTGGCACACCCGATGTTACGCTTGTTTCTTCTGAAGTCTCCCCATTCAGGACGACATACTGCTCTCTGTCTGTTAGAAAACTTTCTATCCAACCGTATAGTCATCGGATTGGCCTCAAGCGCGCACTTTTTGGAACAAGCGACAGTGCGGAACTGAGTCGCACGCATTTCGAAAGTCGAGGAATATGGCATCAACCTGAGAGCCGGGAGCTAGAGCCTGTTGTAGATCATGCACAAAGAGGGCCAGCTGTGTCTCGCATGACCACTGTTATCTAAAACCTTGCTGGTTTCTACAGATGAGCTTCTCAGAGTCGAGAAAGGTCATTATGTCTGAACACAAAATATGTTCCACGATTCTACAACAAATCGATGTCAATGAAATTGGCCGGTAATTATGTGCATCCCATTTTCTATCCTTTTTATAGACCTGGGCCTTCTTCCAATCCCGTGGAACTTTCTTGTCTTAATGGGATACCGTCTAGGCCAGATGCCTGGCATCTAAGGGTCTTAACTGTTTTACAATCTCAGATACACTAAACACTATGTCAGCCATCCTTCCGTTTGTTCGATAATTGCAAGGGGGAATGGTGCTGCAGTCCTATACCGTAAACGAGTTCTTGAAAGCTAGGTTTAGAATTTCGGCCTTGTGTTTATCATCATCCGTTACATTACCAGTACTGTCCGCAAGAGAAGGTATTGAATTTTTTGTAGCGTTCATAAATTTTACATAAGACCAAAATTTTTGGGGTTATTTTTAGAATTTGCAGATAAAATATTGCTTTCAAATTCATTAAAAGAATGCAAAGAAGACAACACACCCGCACGAAGATCTGTTTATGGAACATTTCGAGGAAAGTGCCTTCAGTTTGAGACATGTAGAGTTGCATTTTTTTGTTTTTTTATTTAGGTCTGTTGACTATACTCTTGCCTACTGGCTTCGCGGCAGCGATGTGTTGATCATGACAAAGTGCGATGGTCCTTTGGGACTCATATTTACAGGAAGCCAATTCACACCAGTTTTTATCTTCTGGTTGATCGCTGTGACCATCCAGGATAGCATGAAAAGCTATGCCGTACCTTGATTCTTAGGGTCAACATCATCTCAGATTCTGAAATTCTTTCAGCTGAGTTAGCTCACCCTGAAGTCACCTTTCGCCGGAATGGTCACAGTGAAAGATATCAGACACGTGTTGCGGTATCTACCAACCACGAATCGGATGAGAGATAGAAATAACGAATTGTTTTCTAAGTCTACAGCCTTTCTACTCTAAGCAGGTAGTATTTCCAACAGGTTTGGGCGTATTCTGTGGAAACCCTTTGTGAAGAGTGTTTTCGACCATCATCTAAGGTTAGGTCCATTCTAGGGCCTCTGCAGCATAATCTTGGTTTATGTAAGGCAAGTGTCTATAACATACTTTCCAGCTGTAGCCCGCGCATGCAACGGTCAGACCATCTGGATTGTGGAGGGCTTGTGTGTAGATCATTGGCGTCACACACGATTACAGCAGCCGTGCAATTCTTTTATTGCAGAACATTGCCTCGGGGCCGATCAGCCTACGAAATATAAGAGCAAAGACGTTTTTGAATGCACTTCCAGCTATTGGGATTGTATCACATGAAATTTTGGGATTACAGCTGGACTATGTCGATTAATTGCCACGTTATTTCGGCTGACATTCATTAAACCACCTTCGGGTGAGTGTTTTGCCCTGGAGATTGCTAGTTCCCATTGCTAACTTTATACAAAAACTGGCGAATAGACGCACGTGCAAACACAGCAACTACATGAGCGACCTCCGTCGAGTTTCGCGCTCTCTACGAATAATATCCATTTATGGCACCCAGGTGCATGCATAATGGAGATGCTACATTCGCACTCTCTTGGGGAATACGCGATCGCGGAGTTACAATTCAGATGTCAGAATTAATAGAATTAACTGTCGCTAGACATGTCATTAGTTATAAAATATTTTTCTTATCCAGTTGAAGGCTGCCATCACGATTAATAAGATCTTCTGCTAAACGTATTTCCACAAATTCCTTAATAACTAATTCCCAGAAGGGTCTCGTCGAGCTCAAGATTTCCGTCGCAAGATAATCCATGGAATGTCGTGGAGGTACAATGGTAGACTATGGCTGACTTCCAGGGCTGCGAAAGGCGACTGTGGTGAACATATTCAACCCATCTTTTATGCACTTTGCGCATTGTCTGACCAATGTAGGCTTTGCCACAATGGCGAGATAGTCTGTAGATTCCAGTACTCCTCAGTCCTAGATCTTCCTTTGCCGAATTGAGAACAGCACACGTCTTTGTAGGTGGACAGAAGATAAGTTCAACGTAACGTTTCCTTAATACTCTGTCTAATTTCGACGAAATATTGCCGACATACAGTGAGAGGAGGGCCACGGACTTGAACCGCTCCTTCTCCTCGTCATCTTGAGGGTTGTCACGTTCATTCTTCCTTAAAGCTGATCTCATATGAAGAATATCCATTTCTTTGAACACAGATTTTAGGTGTTCCAGATCCTTCCATCAGACACAACATGTGCCCAGCACACAAGCATTTGAAGGACCGTAGTTTGTGATGGGTGGTGGTAGATAGACGCCTGGAAATGGAAGTCTGTATGTGTGGGCTTTCGGAAAACAGAATGCCCCAATGATCCATACACTTCCCAATTGACCAAGACGTCCAGAAAGGCATACAGCCGCTCTTCTGCATTTCCACCGTAAATGTGATATTCTCGTGGATAGAAACCCGATGCTGCAAAAAGCGTGACAGTTTCTTTAGCGGCGGGCCGAAGATGGGCTATCAGATGGGGGAGACGACTACAGTATTTCATCACTCCCTTTCCTCAAACTACATTTTTGAACACTGAACATTTTGAGCAAAATGTCGGTGTTGCCATGGGTACTCCTCTCTCCCCTGTTTGAGGAGAGGGCACTTGACTCCTCTCAGACATTAAGCCAAAAGTCTTCTGGCTAGATTTAGATGACATCTTTTTAGTGTAGCTCCACGGTGAAGAAGAGCTGTCACACTTTCTTGGTCGGTGTAGCCCAGCCTAACGAGAGGTAAATTTCCTTGTAAAGCGCTCTCTAGATGCAGCTCTGCCTTGACGTCCACCTGCTTAGCTGAATTGTATCGTGTTTGCCCACCACGGAACGCGCCCGGGCGCGATTCCCGGCCGGGTTTGAGATTTTCTCCACCCATGGACTGGGTGTTGTTTTATCTTGATCTTGTTATCACCGACGTGCAAGTCGCCCAATGTGGTGTCACCTGAAATAAGACTTGCATCCGGTGGCCGAATTTCCCCGGACGGGGCCTTCCGACCAACAATACCACACCCAACAATGCCACACGATCATTTCATTTCATTTCGTGCCTTGAAAATGACGAGGCATTCATCCTATCTAAATACGGACGTTTGTCGAACATATCACCGGGTTTCATTCCCGCAAGTTGTCCCAACAAGTCAAAGGAATCTCTGTTAAGGGATCTCGCAGTATTTTTCTCTCCTGTGCCAACCTTTCATCTCAGAGTAGCGGTTTGCAATTTACCTCCTCAATTATTTGCTGGATGTATTCCGATCTTCGTCTTTCTCTTCAGATTTTACCCTCCACACCTTCCTCTAATACCATGGAAGTTATTCCCTGATACCTTAACAGGTGTCCTATGATTCTGTCCCTTCTTTTGACAGTGTTTTCCATATATTCCTTTCCTCGCTGATTCTCATTTCTTATCAGTCTACCTACTTTTCAACATTCGACTGTAGCACCAAATCTCAAATGCTTCGATGCTCTCTGTTCCGATTTTCCCACAACCGATATTTCACTGGTTTACAATACTCTGCTCCAAAGGCACATTCTGAGAAATTTCTTCCTCAAATTAAGGCCCATGTTTGATATTAGTAGACTACTCTTTTCCAGAAATGCCCTTTTTGCCAGTGCTAGTCTGCTTTTTACGTTCTCCTTGCTCCTTCTATCATGGATTATTTTGGTACCCAGACAGCAGAATTCCTTAACTTCGTCTATTTTGTGATCCCCAATTCTATTGTTAACTTTCCCACTGTCCTCATTTCTGTTACTTCTTATTACTTTCTTCTTTCTTTGGTTTACTCTCGTTCCATATTCTTACTCATTAGACTGTTCATTCCATTCAATAAATACTGTAATTCTTCTTCACTTTTCTCAGGATAGCAATCTCATCAACGATTCTTATCACTAATTGTCCTTTCATGCCGGCCAGTGTGGCCGAGCGGTTCTAGGCGCTTCAGTCTGGAACCGCGCGACCGCTACGGTCGCAGGGTCGAATCCTGCCCCGGCATGGATGTGTGTGATGTCCTTAGGTGAGTTAGATTTAAGTAGTTCTAAGTTATAGTGGAATGATGACCTCAGATGTTAAGTCCCATAGTGCTCAGAGCCATTTGTCCTTTCATCTTGAACTTGAATCCCACTATTGAACCTTTCTTTTATTTCCTTCATTGCTTTTTCGATGTATAGACTGAACACCCTCTTCGATCCGAGCACTTTGATCTTGGTCTTTCATCGATAAGACCTCTTTATTCTATTATACGTTGTATATTACCCGTCTTTACCTGTAGCTTACCCCTATTTTTCTCAGTATTGCATACATCTGTCGAAACATGTTCCATGTCGATAAATCCTATGAACGTGTCTTTATTGTTTTTCAGCACTGCTTACATTATCAACCGCAACGTTAGAACGCCTACTCTGGTGCATTTACCTTTCCTGAAGTCAAAGTGATCGTCGTCTTACAGATTCCTGCATTAGCGGCTGCGGTAGTGTGCTACAGTAGACGATGAATATTTCGATTACTTGAGACATAAATGGAATTTTAAAGAAGAGTTTACGATGAATTTCTTTTGCGATTCCCATTTGGTAGCTATTATGTCATTTTGTAATGTATGTGCATATCTCCACAATAAACACACGACGCGAAGCTACTATTTAACAATTCCTTGATTTACAAATCCATTCAATTTTTGACGTGCACCATTCTTTAAAGTCTCTGATAAAAACAATAGCAGAATTGTTTCCGTTATTAACTGGAGAATCATCCTAAATTGCCACGTCCATTGCCTTCCACTTGATGTGTAAGAGGAACTAGATGTAGTCAAGGGTGATGAATATCAGTTTTAAATCTTTATCCACTATTCCACTTTCGTTAGTAAACTCTTTACAAGGAACCCCTTGAGTGCGAGATCGTAAAAGACCAATGACGTTTACGGCATTTGACGCCCGAGATGTTGTCTTCCATGCAACGACAATATTGGCTGTTAATGGCAACAGCGGAGGGACGGGAGATACCAAACGGTGAGCACAGCATGAGGCTACAGGGCATAGCTGAACTGCTTAGTCGACGAGTAACTCACAACAATGCTACAGTGCTAGTGGTGTTGATACAAAGCAGAGCCACGGCAACGATAAAAAAGGCAAACATTGCATTATATCTGCAACAACAGTTGTCTAACTTGACATTTCGCCAGAAAGGAACCCAAGAAATTGCTGAGAATGAGAAAGAAGTGGCAGATGCATTATTAGCGTTTCTGCAGGATCCGTCAGTGAAAGGCGTTCCGTCGTCTACGATCGATTGTGCGGACGATGTACTTGAGGTGTACAGTGGTGACTGCTACGTGCATAACAAGCGAAAGTGGTACTGAAACGGGTTTCGCGCCATTTATTTCATCATTCTTGTCGGATAGGGAGCCACAGATCCTGTCTCCAGTGAAACGTAGTAAAAGACAATCGTTGTCCAAGGAGAGCATACTAAACCTAATTACCTACATGGAAGTTCATCCGCAGCATAGTAAAGAAACAATTATGCACGGATTTCGAATAAGTCTAGCAATATGAGGGTGTAGTGCACGGAGGACAAGACGCACGTGTACGTTTCAAGGATTCTCGATGCAATTTACAGGATAGGCATGATACGGACCTATTATATTATGCACATCACGTTGCGCACGACACAGACTACAGTGCTTTCAAGGGAAGCAGTGGATGGTCGCATAACTTCAAAGAGTGCTACAGAATTGGAAGAAGTAAGACAACGAAATTTCAAATACAACGTCAACATGATGATGCACAGCTATCTGCGAAATCGGGCAGAAAATTTCTATATGAGATAAACAAAATTATTCCGTCGTTTAGTAAGGAATTTGTTTTCAATTGCGACCATTCGGGATTTGAAGAGGAAATGAAAGGAACCCCGGAAGTTAGAGGTACCAAGATCTGTCAAGATCAACTAACATCGCTGTCTGTTCTAGGCGCTTCAGGCTGGAACCGCGCGACCGCTACGGTCGCAGGTTCAAATCCTGCCTCGGGCATGGATGTGTGTGATGTCCTTAGGTTAATTAGGTTTAAGTAGTTCTAAGTTCTAGGGGACTGATGACCTCAGATGTTAAGTCCCATAGAGCTCAAAGCCATTTTTTAACATCAATGCCTCAAGGCATTCGTATACAATTATGCCGACTGTTAATCTGGATATTAAATTGGCTGGAAAGTTATTTATTGTGCTGCGAAAAGTTTGAGGTGCCCGGCCCCCTGCGATTCTTTCTCGTATACGTAATCTTACGAGGACGGCAGGGAATATTTACGTCACAGAAAGTAGGAGTGAGAAAAAGGGGCGTAAGAGAACTACAACTATGAGGTGAGCATTGCTTTTGGGCACAGCTAGTGATAATAACTTGCGTTTGCCTGATTCCCGGTCTGCGTATAAAAATCATACCCTTTCAGAGCAAAATATCCCTCCTGAAACTAGGGCGACATTGCAGTTCATACCGCCGGAAACCACAAGACAAATTGGGCCTCTGGATGTTTGTTTTTTCCGTGCCTACAAAAAATATTATCGATTATCTGCAGCAACGCCTTAAAGTATGGCCAGTTTCAGTAAGCTCCACGACAGGCTGTTTCGTATTCGGTGTCATGCAGCCACATTCCATCAGTTATCATCACCCCGTTACGCCAAAATCATTGTGTATGCATTCTTTAAAGGTGGTTATCTAGCTGAACGTCCTGCACGATTTGTAGCTCACAAGGAACTCGCCTTTTTGCAATCACTGTGGCACGCAATGTTTCATTCGGTGCTCATTGTGCAACTTAATGGTTAGTTTTGAACATTTCTTGAAAGTCGACGATATCCATTTTTGGAAGTGTAATACATACGCCCCATAGAAAGTAGATCTCTGCACATCCCGGGCTCTCGTTTTCCATCGGTCTCTTGGTGCACACGTTAAGTCATTAGCGGCTAATATTGTTCCTGTCGTAAATGTTAACACAACAGTTTCAAATGACCATTCCTAAAGACTGAACTTGCATCCCCGTACTCAAAGGGTTCCCTCGTAGTTGCGTAAAAGCTGGAGCTGCAATCAGCCTGACGGGATAGTTCCGTATAATAAGGCAAACATCCGCGAGAGGCAGTTATCGGCTTCTTTTTAAAATCAGATACATCCCAAACCTATAAACATTGTGATTTGTTTCCAAAAGAGTGGAAAGCTGTTTCATTCATCTCTTCCAGAACTACGATGACAGCAGCAGAAATTACCGTCTTGCTATTTGAAAAAATAACTTGATACAGTTCAAAAAAGATTCAAATGTGTTTGACATCTTATGGAACATAACTGCTAAGGTCATCAGTCCCTAAGCTTACACACTACTTAACCTAAATTATCCTAAGGACAAACACACACACCCACGGCCGAGGGAGGACTCGAACCTACGCCGGAACCAGCCGCACAGTCCATAACTGCAGCGCCCTAGACCGCTCGGCTAATCCCGCGCGCCTTCGATACAGTTGTCTCTGTAATTAGTATAGCTATGAAAGTAGAGTACACATCATTTAGTGACATCTTTATCACAATTCACTGAGATGAAAACACAATATATTAAACGATTCAGAAAATGTCTGACTAGGAAACATCACCAACTTAACATCATATTTTAAGGATGAAAAAGCAAACGTCCGATATATCAACCTCAGCAATCGATCACGCTCGAAAATTTAGGTTGAAATTCTGATAGTACACAGTTATAACTTTCTGATTTTCATACGTCGCTCGCCGGTTGTCTGTCACGCCAACTCAGTGTTGCCGCATAATGCCCTGGCGACAAGTACTTTGCAGGGGAGTCACAAGCACAACCCTCCTATTCGTAATGGCAGTTATGAGGAAGGCGGATAGTCGTCTTCGGTTCATTGGTAGAATTTTGGGAAGATGTGGTTCATCTGTAAAGGAGACCGCTTATAAAACACTAATACGACCTATTCTTGAGTACTGCTTGAGCGTTTGGGGTCCCTATCAGGTCGGATTGAGGGAGGACATAGAAGCAATTCAGAGGCGGGCTGCTAGATGTTTTACTGGTACGTTTGATCACCACGCGAGTGTTGCGGAAATGCTTCAGGAACTCGGGTGGGAGTCTTTAAAGGAAAGGAGGCGTTCTTTTCGTATATCGCTACTGAGGAAATTTACAGATCCAGCATTTGAGGCTGAGGGAGTACAATTTTACTGCCAACTTACATTTCGCGGAAAGACCACAAAGATAAGATAAGAGAGATTAGGGCTCGTACAGAGGCATATAGGCAGTCATTTATCCCTCCTTCTGTTTGGGAGTGGAACACGGAGAGAAGATGCCAGTTGTGGTACGAGGTACCGTCCGCCACGCACCGTACGGTGGATTGCGGATTATGTATGTAGATGTAGATGTAGATTCGTGGATTTTGAAGGCGAAGGGGGGTTATGGGAGAGGGAACACGTCTGTCAAATTTTTAAATTTTATTCCAGAGCACGTTGTTTCGCTGTTTTACGCGAAACAGTACGTAATACGAGGTGCGGCTAGAAAAAAACCGGACTGATGCTGGAAAAAACATTTATTTACAATTATTTACAATTTCATGTTATCTCCTTCAGTGTACTCTCCTCCTCGGTCTCTACACCGCTCCATACGAATTTTCCACTGTTCATAGCAATGCTGCAGATCATTTTCGGTAAGTCCATACATTACTTCCGTCGCTTTTTCTTTTACTGCTTCAATAGTCTCAAATCTAGTTCCTTTCAAAGCTGACTTGACTTTAGGGAAAAGAAAAAAGTCACAGGGGGCCAAATCAGGTGTGTAGGGTGGATGATCTAAGATGGGAATGTTGTGATTTGCCAAAAACGTCTTCACTGACAACGCACTGTGAGCTGGGGCATTGTCTTGGTGAAGGATTCATGACTTTTTTCTCCACAAATCGTTCCGTTTTCTCCGTACTCGCTCACGTAGGGTAGCCAGGACGCTAATGTAGTAATGCTGATTCACTGTTTGTCCCTCTGGTACCCAATCAATGTGCACAATCCCTTTGATGTCAAAAAAAAAAAAAAAAAAAAAACAATCATCATTGCCTTGAATTTCGATTTTGACATTCGTGCTTTTTTTTGTCGTGGAGAACCAGGAGTTTTCCAATGCATCGATTGGCGTTTAGTTTCGGGATCGTAAGTAAAAAACCACGATTCATCGCAAGTAATAACATTTTGTAAGAAGGTGGGATCACTTTAATTGTTTTCCAGAATGTCAGAACAAATCATTCTTCGGCGTTCCTTCTGTTCAATTGTGAGACACTTTGGAACCATTTTTGAACACACTTTGTTCATGTTGAAACTTTCATGAAGAATCTGCCTAACACTTTCCTTGTCAACTCCAGTTAACTCAGACACTGCTCTGATTGTTAAACGGCGATCTTGTCGAACAAGTTTACCGATTTTTTCAATGTTTGCATCAGTTTTTGCTGACAATGGTCTGCCAGTGCGAGTGTCATCACTGATGTCTTTGCGGCCATCTTTAAATCGTTTAAACCACTCAAACACTTGTGTTCGCTATAAACAATCATCGCCGTACACTTGTTGTAACATTACAAACGATTCACTTGCAGATTTTCCTAGTTTGAAACAAAATTTGATGTTAACACGCTGTTCTTTCTGTACACTCAACATTTTCCGACGCACAGACAAAACGTCAACTACTTAAAACAGACGCCACGGGCAGACTGAGTGCAGGAGGCAGATGAAACTCGAGCAGTAGGCGGAGCGAGAGTCACGTGACAGGCCACGCGACTTTCAGCCTTATTGCATTCGTTTTATTGTTTCACCAGTACTAGTCCGGTTTTTTTCTAGCCACACCTATGTCGACTTCACGCACATATGCAAAGAGGCGACAAAAGCCACGGGACAGTGGTACAGCAGAGTCGCGTACTCAAAGTACGAGTACAAAAGAGCAGTACACTGTCATTTGAACACAGACGACTCATATGAAAAGGTTTCCGACATAACACAGTCTGAAAACGAAATGGTAGTTGTAGTTAGGAGCATGGGACACTCCATTTCTGAAATAGTTTGGAAATTCAGTATTCCGAAATCCACAGTGCCGACAATACCAAATTTCAGGCATTGCATCTCACCACGCACAACGCAGTGGCCGACGGCCTTCACTTAACGGCCGAGCGGCGTTTTGTAGAGTTTTCAGTGCGAACAGACAAGCAACAGTGCGTGAAACAACCGCAGATGTCACTGTGGGACGTACGACGATCGTATCCGTTACGAAAGTGCGCCGCAATTTGACGTTAATCGGCTATACCAGCACACGACCGACGTGAGTGCCTTTGCTGACAGCATGGCATCGCCTGATATGCCTCTCCTGGTCTCTTGACTGTATAGGTTGGGCCCTAGACGACTGGAAAAACGTGGTCTGGTCAGATGAATCCCGATTTCAGATGGTAAGTGCTGATGGTAGAGTTCGAGTGTGGAGCAGATATCACGAGGCCATGGACCCAAGTTGTCAACGAGGCACTGGGCAAGCTGCTGGTGGCCCTATAGCAGTGTGGGCTGTGTTGACACGGAATGGACTGGGTCCTCTGGTCCAACTGCAGAGATCATTGACTGGAAACAGTTGTGTTCGGGTAGGTGGATACCACTTGCAGACATTAATGTTCCAAAACAACAGTCTAATTCAGGGCTTAACAACTGGCCGGTTTTGAGCGCGAGTACTCGCGTCTGCTCAGGCACGTACTCGCGAGCAGGTGCAAGGTCGCTGAGTAGGGAGGGAGGGGAGGGAGGGGAAATGCGCGCGCACGTTTGAATGTGATCTCGCGTTCTTAGCAGATTTAACTAGTCATCTGAATGCTTTGAACATTTTGCTACAAGGTAAAGATCTGCTAATTACTCATTTCATAGATCGAATACGAGCTTTTAAAATGAAATTGACACTTTGGGTGAGTCAGCTGGAAACAGGAAACTTAGCTCATTTTCCTAAATTATCATCCATGCAAGATGTTCACAACGACTGTGAACGTTATTCACATAGTTTAGTTGATCAGCGCTTTCAAGATCTGACAGCACTAGACAGTGATTTTGATCTGTTCTCTCCATATTCAGCGAATATTTAAGAGATTCGTCCTGAGCTGCAGCAAGAAATTATTGACCTGCAGTGTGACAGAGAATACAGAGACAAATTTGAGAACAAGAAAAACATTTTGGAATTCTACAGACACTTCCCTCACGATAGATTTCCTCGTTTGCACAAACTGGCGGCTACAACAATATTAATGTTCGGTTCCACGTATGTTTGTGAACAACTGTTCTCTGCAATGAAATGTAACAAGACGCGCCTGAGAAACGCATTGTCTGATCGAAATTTAAACTGCACGCTGCGCCTAAAATGCACAAGAACAATTACTCCGAACATAGACGCAAACAAGGTAACCGAGAATCCCACACTTCAGTGACACCTTTTATTGTGTAACAGTTCACAAATTAATACGAATGCAGAGGTATACACTAAGCTAATAAAATTATGTGGCACGTCTACATTCTCCTTTATTTGTTTCATTTGCCGCAGTAATAATTCGTGAGTGATATCCCTGCAGGTGGCCGCGGATTTACATTGACTGGCGGCAGCTGTTGTGAGTCCCACGTGACTCTCCCCACTCTCCGCTCTGGTCCGGTAGTGGGGGTAGCGTGCTCGCGCTGCTCCGTGCTCGCGCCTTGCTGCTCACAGCTTGCTCCGCGAGCACGATGTTGTGAAGCCCTGGTCTGATTTATATGGATGAGAATGCGTCGTGACATGGCCACAATTGTTCGCGGCTGGTTTGAAAAACATTCTGTACAATTCGAGCGAATCATTTGGGCACACAGATAGCCCAAGAAGAATACCACCAAACATTTATTGGATATAATCGAGAAGTCAGTTCGTGCTGATCACACACCGGCAACACTTTCGCAATTATGGACGGCTATAGAAACAGCATGGCTCAATATTTCCGCAGGGTACTTCCAGCAGCTTCTTGAATCCATGCCACGTCGAGATGCTGCACTGCATTGGACAAACTGCACTGGACAAACACAATGTTGGTAGGTATCCCATGACTTTTGTCACCTCAGTGCAAATTCAATACTGTACCTCAAAATGAAAGCGAATGTACCGAAGCAGCTGAAGAACTATTGAGATATTGCGTTAGCGGTTTTAGATTTACTGTATGAACATGCTAATGAATTTGAAAAATAACCCAACTTCTTCATTTTAACAGAGTCAGTTTCCGAACAGAGAACATTACGCACGACAGCAATGATAATAATTAAATACCACCACGCCACTTTTTAATGACACACTCATTCATTTCATTACTTTACACCGCCTTTGTGAAAGTAAAGAGATCTCTGTCACCAGCTACAGTCCGGAAACCGCTTATTCTGACACAGTGAACAAAGCACTATCGCTTGTTGGTTCACCGATGTTATGAACACGAACCTGATTCTCTCTCCGCTAGATAGTACTTCGTACTCGGACCTCAAGCAGCTGCAGTGAAGCGGACCGAGTGACAAGCAACCGGGAAATGCCAAGTTTAAAAGCTGTACACTCAGAAGGTCACAGTTGCGTACTAATAACTATGGCCGAAATTTCAGCTCGGAATCAATTGCTATGGCTCATAATTTACTAGTGCTTGCCTTATAATAGCAGGTCAAGTTTGTAATGAACGGTTTAGTGGAAACAATTTATGAGATATGGTTAGCAGCATTATCAGATTCTTCTCTGACGATAAGGATTTCCACAATGAGGCAGTATCTCTACTGACAGTCTTCCTAATTGGTGTTCTGAACATTAGGGCTCACCAAAATGAGTGACATTACGGCTCCTACTGGGGCACATAGACGGTCAGGTTATGGATGGAGTAGGACAAACATCGCTAATACTCTCCACCATACATTTTATAGTAAAGGAAACAATGTGAAAATTATTAATTTGTAATTACATCACAGAAAACATTGTTTTGCCATTTGTTATCCATCTGTCTATCTGTCCGTCTGTTTATGATGCCCTTTTTCTCAGAATCTATTAGATGTATCATCTGTAAATTTATTTCACATACTAAGGACTACAGTCCCTTGGCAGTGTAAAAAATTTAAGCTCCTAAATGAATGCAATAAAAATGTACGGCCATTCATGCCTATATTTTGATACTCGTATACTCACTCTTCAAAACCTATAGGGTACTTCCCGTTGACTTACAATCATGAAATGTGACAAGAAGCCATATTTAAAGTAAAAGAAAAGGAAAAATCCCAAAATTGTTAATTTGTAATTCTATCACAAAAAATATATTTTCGTCATTTGTTTTTCGTTTGTCCGTCTGTTAAGACGGGTGGAGGCATCAAGTTGAAGTCATATACAGTAGCGGAAATCAGTATAAAGGCAGGGTTCCTACGAAAGTAATACCAATTTCTGAAGCATAAGTTTATCGAATTTATTATGAAAGTAATAGTCATATATAAGACCTAAACAATCACGATGGAATTAGAAAGTTTCTTTAATAACGCAAGTGACAAAATAAGGCATTTACTTTACCTGAATGGAAATTGGTATAAAGGTACTCACCGTCCTGTTGTGTTAATGCATTTTTAGTACTTTTCCAACCTATTTTCTCTCCAGTTGCAACAAAAATTGTCTTCGGCATTGATACTGGTATGGTTTGTAGTTCGTACAGTGAAATTGTCTCCCATTCTTATCGTATAGCTCTTTTCAGCTCACATACGTCCTCAACTTGCCTTCCATCGCGACAAACACGCCTTGCAAGTATTCCCCAAAGTCTTTCCACGGCGTTCAAGTCTAGGCTACCTGCGGGTCAGGGCAAGGTATCCATATCTTCATCTCAAAACCGCTTTTTTGCTGTGTGGAAACCGGCGCAGATGTATTATCTTGTTGAAACATTAGACTTTCGTCCCCTAGATCCTCATTCTAATATATTCTGTCCATAGTATCTCAGTGCACATATTACAGTTCATTCTAGTGTTCATCCAAGCAATGCTTGGTTTACCTTTAGTGCAGAATGCTACCCGCATTGTAACACTTCCACCATTAAAGTGTCTGCTCATTCTTACTTGCTGCTCTGCTCTCAGATCATGCCAATCATAGTGAAATCCGTCCGAAGCAACCAAACTAAATTTCTTATCATCACTAAAGGTCACGTTAACCCATTATGAAGTTCAAGACATACACTACCAGTATGTTATCAAAAGTATCCGGACACCTGGCTGAAAAGGACTTACAAATTCGTGGCGCCCTCCATCGGTAATACTGGAATTCAATATGGTGTTGCCCCACCCTTAACCTTGATGACAGCTTCCTCTCTCTCAGGCATACGTTCAATCAGGTGCTGGAAGGATTCTTGCGGAATGGCAGCCCATTCTTCACGGGGTGCTGCACTGAGGAGAGGTATCGATGTCGGTTGGTGAGGCCTGGCATGAAGTCGGCGTTCTAAAGCATACGTTCAGTCAGTTGCTAGAAGGATTCTTGCGGAATGGCAGCCCATTCTTCACGGAGTGCTATACTGTGGAGAGGTATCGATGTCGGTTGGTGAGGCCTGGCATGAAGTCGGCGTTCTCAAGCATACGTTCAGTCAGGTGCTAGAAGGATTCTTGCGGAATGGCAGCCCATTCTTCACGAAGTGCTATACTGTGGAGAGGTATCGATGTCGGTTGGTGAGGCCTGGCATGAAGTCGGCGTTCTCAAGCATACGTTCAGTCAGGTGCTAGAAGGATTCTTGCGGAATGGCAGCCCATTCTTCACGGAGTGCTATACTGTGGAGAGGTATCGATGTCGGTTGGTGAGGCCTGGCATGAAGTCGGCGTTCTCAAGCATACGTTCAGTCAGGTGCTAGAAGGATTCTTGCGGAATGGCAGCCCATTCTTCACGGAGTGCTATACTGTGGAGAGGTATCGATGTCGGTTGGTGAGGCCTGGCATGAAGTCGGCGTTCTCAAGCATACGTTCAGTCAGGTGCTAGAAGGATTCTTGCGGAATGGCAGCCCATTCTTCACGAAGTGCTATACTGTGGAGAGGTATCGATGTCGGTTGGTGAGGCCTGGCATGAAGTCGGCGTTCTCAAGCATACGTTCAGTCAGGTGCTAGAACGATTCTTGCGGAATGGCAGCCCATTCTTCACGGAGTGCTATACTGTGGAGAGGTATCGATGTCGGTTGGTGAGGCCTGGCATGAAGTCGGCGTTCTCAAGCATACGTTCAGTCAGGTGCTAGAAGGATTCTTGCGGAATGGCAGCCCATTCTTCACGGAGTGCTATACTGTGGAGAGGTATCGATGTCGGTTGGTGAGGCCTGGCATGAAGTCGGCGTTCTCAAGCATACGTTCAGTCAGGTGCTAGAAGGATTCTTGCGGAATGGCAGCCCATTCTTCACGGAGTGCTATACTGTGGAGAGGTATCGATGTCGGTTGGTGAGGCCTGGCATGAAGTCGGCGTTCTCAAGCATACGTTCAGTCAGGTGCTAGAAGGATTCTTGCGGAATGGCAGCCCATTCTTCACGGAGTGCTAAACTGTGGAGATGTATCGATGTCGGTTGGTGAGGCCTGGCATGAAGTCGGCGTTCTCAAGCATACGTTCAGTCAGGTGCTAGAAGGATTCTTGCGGAATGACAGCCCATTCTTCACGAAGTGCTATACTGTGGAGAGGTATCGATGTTGGTTGATGAGGCCTGGCATGAAGTCGGCGTTCTCAAGCATACGTTCAGTCAGGTGCTAGAAGGATTCTTGCGGAATGGCAGCCCATTCTTCACGGAGTGCTATACTGTGGAGAGGTATCGATGTCGGTTGGTGAGGCCTGGCATGAAGTCGGCGTTCTCAAGCATACATTCAGTCAGGTGCTAGAAGGATTCTTGCGGAATGACAGCCCATTCTTCACGAAGTGCTATACTGTGGAGAGGTATCGATGTCGGTTGATGAGGCCTGGCATGAAGTCGGCGTTCTCAAGCATACGTTCAGTCAGGTGCTGGAAGGATTCTTGCGGAATGGCAGCCCATTCTTCACGGAGTGCTATACTGTGGAGCGGTATCGATGTCGGTTGGTGAGGCCTGGCATGAAGTCGGCGTTCTCAAGCATACGTTCAGTCAGGTGCTAGAAGGATTCTTGCGGAATGGCAGCCCATTCTTCACGAAGTGCTATACTGTGGAGAGGTATCGATGTCGGTTGGTGAGGCCTGGCATGAAGTCGGCGTTCTCAAGCATACGTTCAGTCAGGTGCTAGAAGGATTCTTGCGGAATGGCAGCCCATTCTTCACGGAGTGCTATACTGTGGAGAGGTATCGATGTCGGTTGGTGAGGCCTGGCATGAAGTCGGCGTTCTCAAGCATACGTTCAGTCAGGTGCTAGAAGGATTCTTGCGGAATGGCAGCCCATTCTTCACGGAGTGCTATACTGTGGAGATGTATCGATGTCGGTTGGTGAGGCCTGGCATGAAGTCGGCGTTCTCAAGCATACGTTGTCAGGTGCTAGAAGGATTCTTGCGGAATGGCAGCCCATTCTTCACGGAGTGCTATACTGTGGAGAGGTATCGATGTCGGTTGGTGAGGCCTGGCATGAAGTCGGCGTTCTCAAGCAAACGTTCAGTCAGGTGCTGGAAGGGTTCTTGCGGAATGGCAGCCCATTCTTCACGGGGTGATGCACTGAGGAGAGGTCTCGATATCGGTCGGTGAGGCCTGGCACGAAGTCGGCGTTCCAAATTATCCCGAAGGTGTTCTTTAGAATTCATGTCAGGACTCTGTGCAGGCCAGTCCATTACAGGAATGTTATTGTCGTGTAACCACTCCGCCACAGGCCGAGCCGTATGCACAGGTGCTCGATCGTGTTGAAAGATGCAATCGCCATCCCCGAATTGCTCTTTAACAGTGTGCAGCAAGAAAGTGCTTAAAGCATTAATGTAGGCCTGTGCTGTGATAGTACCACGCAGAACAACAAGGGGTGCAAGTCCCCTCCATGAAAAACACGACCACACCATAGCATCACCGCCTCCGAATTTTACTGTTAGCACTATACACGTTGGCAGATGACGTTCACCGGGAATTCGCCATACCCACACCCTGCCATCTGATCGCTACATTGTGTTCCGTGATTCGTCACTCCACACAACGTTTTTCCACTGTTCAATCGTCCAATGTTTACGCTCCTTACATCTAGCGAGGCGTCGTTTGGCATTTACCGAAGTGATGTGTGGCTTATGAGCAGCCGCTCGACCATGAAATCCAGGTTTTCTCACCTCCGCCCTATCTTTCATAGTACTTGCAGTGGATCCTGATGCAGTTTGGAATTCCTGTGTGATGGTCTGCCTATAAAACATTACGACCCTCTTTAACTGTCGGCGGTCTCTGTCAGTCAACAGACGAGGTCGGCCTGTACGCTTTTGTGCTAAACGTGTCCCTTCACGTTTCCACTTCACTATCACATCGGAAACAATGGCTCTAGGGATGTTTAGGAGCGTCGAAATCTCGCGTACAGACGTATGACACAAGTGACACCCTATCACCCGACCACGCTCGAAGTCCGTGAGTTCCGCGGAGCGCCCCATTCTGCCCTCTCACGATGTCTAATGACTGTTGAGGTCGGTGATATGGAGTACCTGGCAGTAGGTGGCAGCATAATGCACCTAATATGATAAACGTAAGTTTTTGAGGGTGTCCGGATACTTTTGATCACATAGTGTGTTTCTCAGTAAATTTCAATCTAGCCTGTTTATGTTTGGGTGTTATAGCACGTTTCTCCATTCGTTTTTTGAGTGCAAGATGCTTTCATTTGACAAAATTTGTCGCAAAAGTCAGGCAGTTATTGGCAATTGCATATCAGCAACAAGTTGAGAGTAATAACTACTTCCAGCCGTTGCTTTGAGCAAAAGTAATCGTTTCTGTGCCTCTGATAACTTTTTACTTTGCCCATATTTTCCGTTCTGTCCATGACGTGAGCCGAATCTAACGAAATCATAAATCACTACACTTGAACGGTTCAGCTTCTCGGCGATTTGACGATTGGAGTGTCCCATTTCCTACTACGCAACGGATTTTGCTTTTTCGTCGAACGATGGTTTCCGCGTGGCTGTGTAACACTGTCCACTAATGGTGCCTGTTTCCTATCTGTAGGGAAGGCACGTACGCCCAAACTAACTCCGCAAAGAGCCGATTGACTTTATAACGAGTTCCACCTTCTCCCACCTGAACCATTGATGCCTTGTTACATACTGTACAACTGATTCAAATGCGATACCATTTCACTGCAATCGTCGGTATACTGGATCGCATATTACTGCATATGCAGTTTTCGGTATATTATCAATCCCGGACGCGTGCTTAGTCATTCTAGCAGCACGCGTGCCATTTAGCTAGTCAGAGAAACGCTGAGTCCGTATTAAATGAAGCCATTGTTGTATCCTTGAACCCACGGTTAGTAATGTACGTTTACAGACCACTGTAGTTTATTGTTCAGAATAGTATGCTGAATCGATTGATGCAATGTTCGTCAGAAGAGCAACATTTTCTGTTCGGAGTCTCGGTCATTGACCTCATGTGAGGTGTCAACACAGACCAGAAAATGCTTGAGATATTTCTTCATGCTATTATGCTGCGATTTCGGACTAAGCTTAGTTAAACAATTTTAATAGGACACGCCGGTCTTAGTTTTGCGAAATTGGAAAAATTTTTTCGGTACATTGGCAATCCCGGACGCGTGCTGTAGTCATTCTAGCAGCACGTGTGCCATTTAGCTAGTGAGATAAACGCTGAGTCCGTATTAAATGAAGCCATCTGTTGCATCCTTGAACCCCCGGTTCGCAATGTACGTTTACAGACCACTGTAGTTTATTGTTCAGAATTGTATTCTGAATCGATTGATGCAATGAGAGATGTGGGTAAATCATATTACCTGTCTTCGATGACTTTTGTACTCAGGACCAGGAATGATCGTAAAATAAATGGATCTGAAACTGTGTCAATGTGGGTTAAAGGTGCTGACAATTATAAAAAAAATTAAACTCGAGGGTGATGTCACCAATTATAATAAAAATTAAATAAATTCATTCTTTTCCTTTATCCTTACCAAAAAAAATTATTAAACAAAAAAAAATAGCTAATAAGCTTATTGCATCAGCCACATGGGATATACCCTGTCTGAGCGTTGACTTTGGTCGTTACGCAACCGCTTATCTCTCCGTATTTACAAACATGACAAGCCAAATGTCAAATAGTCATACCTTTATACCGATTTTCACTTCTCTGGTAGGTTCCATGGGCCCTTAGCGGTGTAAAAAATTTCGGCTGCTAAATGACTGAAATCAAAAGATACGGCAATTTTGGTAAGCTATTTTGATACAAACTCATTGATCAAAACCCACAGGTCTAGAATAATGTAATACGGTAAGAAGCAAGCTTTTGGAGTGCAACTAAAGGAAGAAATTTTTAAAATTGTTAATGTGTACTTATGTTACGTTGGCCTAGAATAATGTAATTTGGTAAGAAGCAAGCTTCCAGAGTACAAGTAAAGGAAGAAATTTTGAACATTTTTAATGTGTATTTATGTCACATGAAAATTAATTTTTTTGTGTCATGTCATCCGACTTTCTGTCCGTCTGTTAAGGCCGATTTTTCTCAGGAACGGGTAAAAGTATCAAGTTGAAATTTATGTCACATACTAAGATCTGCGAACCTTGGCGACGTAAAAACTTTAAACTTCTAAGTGATTACAATCAAAGGACACGGCCACTGATATCACAAATTTTGATACTTGCGAATTCACTCATCGAAAACTGAGTATCATTAAATGTGGCGAGAGACAAGTTTCACAGTACAAGTAAGGGAAAAACTCCGAAAATTATCTTGGAATTGATCTCGAATGTCTTGGGATTCCCGGGATCGATTTCTTGCCAGCATCGATATCGAAAACAGGCAAAAACCGTCAAGATTGTCGATTCCAAGGATGGTTGAACTACGTGTATACATAATTAAGTTTGTATGAAGCCCTCGGTGCTCGAATTCAACTCGCACGTTCCTGGATTTTTATTGTTTATGTTTCCAGAATTTCCTTCTGTAACAAGAGGACAGCTGAATAATTTCACCATCATTTTTCAGATGAACGTATAAACCCACGACCCCTCTATTTCAATGGGATTTCTGGCAGTACCCCTAGAAGTATAATAAAGCATGTCGTGCCCTTTTATAATTGGCTAGCGAGCCGTTCCCTTATGCGGGACGAGACAAAGCGTGGCTCGTCGAGAGCACTTGCGGGATCGCAGTCTGAAGGCCAGCTTCCAGTAGCTCCCTCAGTCACTCACAATCAATACCCACTTATCTCACGATATGGCAGCTTCGGCAAGTTTGGAGCGTTGCTCCACTGCAAAACAATTCAGAGTTCTGCAGCCCTTCAAGCACACACTTGAGTCCCTCGCCCGCCGGCAGACCGAATGAACTCATCCGTTGCCATTGACGATGTGGTGCCATCTCGCTGCTCATCGGAACAAGCGAAGCAACGACAGTGAGCGGTCCTTTGCGCCGGTATGTGGTGGCTTGGGTGGATAGAGGGAAGGGGGGAGGGGGGAGGGGAAGGAAATACGTAGAGAATATCACAGAACGTGGTGCAATGTAACGCACTTTAAAAATAATTACATCTACGCCGTATCGAAAGTATCCGGACACCTCTACGTATTTTGGAATTGACCTACAGATGTCACAAGTGGCGGACCCACCACAATAAAACGGGGCGGGGAGTATTACGTTACCAGAAGAGGGGCAACAACAGCAGAAGTGGTCGGTCAGCAGAGCTCGGTGGCTCCGAAAATGGCCTAGTCTTTGCATGTCACGTGATTAACAAATCCATCACGGGACATTTCAAGCCTTTTAAAGCTGCCCAAGTCGGATACTTCAAATCAAATGTGTGTGAATTCCAAAGGGACCAAACTGCTGAGGTCATCGGTCCCTAGACTCAGAATTACTTAAACTAACTTGTGCTAGGAAGAACACACACACCCATGCCCGTGCTGTCTCGCGTCTTGTCACGGTTCACGCGCTGCCCCGTCGGAGGTTCGAGCCCTCCTTGGGGCATGGGTGTGTGTGTTGTCCTTAGCATAAGTTAGTTTAAGTTAGATTAAGTAGTGCGCAAGCCTATGGACCGATGACGTCAGCACTTTGGTCCCATAGTCCTTACCAAAAATTTCCAATTTTTCCAATTTACAACCATGCCTGAGGAGGACTCGAACCTCCGGCGGGCGCGGCCGCGCAGTCCGTGACATGGCGCCTCGAACCGCGCGGCCATTCTGCGCGGCTCGGACATTTCAAGCCTTCTAAAGCTGCCCAAGTCGATTGCCGGAGATGTGACTGTGAATTGGTGAGCCGTGATGCGCCTTTTCTGGCACACCAGCTCTTTGGGAGTACTATCGATTGCCCGTCTGTACTACGATCATTTCCCCATGTTGTGATCTGGCAGCGGGTATTTGCGGTAGGGGAGTTGGTCGTGGGACTCGCTACGAGGCGCTAGGAGTTGCTTTAGAGGACGGAGGAGCAAAAGACGCGGGCTCGGCCAGCAGCGGCGCGGCCGGTCTACCTTGCAGGACGGTCGCGAGTTTGTGGTGCACCTGCCTGATCTCAACTTCGGGCGCTACTCGTCGCCTTGCCCTGGTACCGGTTTTCTCGAACACACCATTTCCCCGAGACCATCTCGAACAACGGTTTCCATCGGAGGTGTAAGTGGTTTTGGTGCCTTCGTTTCGTGGAACCATTTGCATTGTAGCGACTGTCACTTGTGGCTCGGTTGGTTGGTCTAGTGTACGTGTTGATGAAGTAGAGCAGCCGACAAGGTGTGTGACCGAAAGGAGACCAGCAGTCAATACTTCCTTTAAGGAAATCAGCGTCCCCGAAAGATGTAGTGACTGCAAGCTACTGAAGATATTACTGTGGTGTCACCGCCAGACACCACACTTGCTAGGTGGTAGCCTTTAAATCTACCGCGGTCCGTTAGTATACGTCGGACCCGCGTGTCGCCACTGTCAGTGATTGCAGACCGAGCGCCGCCACACGGCAGGTCTAGAGAGACTTCCTAGCGCTTGCCCCAGTTGTACAGCCGACTTTGTTAGCAACGGTTCACTGACAAATTACGCTCTCATTTGCCGAGACGATAGTTAGCATAGCCTTCAGCTACGTCATTAGCTACGACCTAGCAAGGCGTCATTCTCATTTGTTATTTATCTTGGGATGCATGTACAGTCAGACCGATGTTCACCAATTATGGATTAAAGTTAAGTATTTCACCATCTGCGTCCGTTTTTCTAAGTTCTAATTTCCTTGTCATTTTCCAGACCTCACGCCAGCCTGCGTGAGCTTAAACGCGTGCCTTTCGGCTTCCTCCAAACCCCGTGAATTGGCTCCTGCCAATTCACAACAATTACGTCATAGTCTAGTTGTAATTTTCTGCATACCAAGCTTACACTATTGGCAGTAAATTGCAGACCTATGCAAGGAAATCAAAGTGCACAAAACCTAGTTTGTGCTGAAGTTGTGCATTTGAATAATGTAATATTATCTTGAAATTATTTCCATTTCATCTTTGTACACATTGTCGGCCTTAATGATATGTGCAAATATTCTTTGCTTATGAGAGTGTAAAAATCTGATATTTTAGACGTTTTATTGGAAGCACTTATTGGTTTCCTTAAGATTATTATTTATTGGTTCTTAACTTATATTAATTGATGTTTGCTTGGTGTTTGCCGTTTTTCTGCGGTCTGTTTGTGTTCCAGTTTTTCTGCGAGTTGGGGTGCGTGGGTGCGGAGCCACGTACCGCTTCGGTGCACAGAAGGTGTGACGTGCCGTGTAATGGGAAGCGACTCCCGGTTGGGCCCCGGCGTTTAGGTGTTGTTTCGACGGCTGGTCTGTTGCTTCCGGCATTTTGAGTTAAGTCACCTTTTGCCCAGCAGGTCAGCCTCGTGCCACTACCCGTTCGATAAACTCGCATGTATAATTTTAAAAAAAGTTTTAAATTTGTTTGCCAATGAATTATATTAACTGTTAATGTCTTACTTGTGCTATTGCTTTCATATATATATATATATATATATATATATATATATATATATATATATATATATATATATATGGTGCCACATTCCACATTTCTTTAAATCAGTCTGATGTAATTTACTGTTCGTTAAGTAATCGTCATTTATTGCTTATTAAAGAAGTAAGCTGTCATTTTTCGGTATATTGTCTTAATGATAGCCACATGTTGGTCAGATATTAGCTATTTGATTAAAGTGGTCTAAAATAAATTGTTGATTTATTTCTTGAAGTGTTAGTGCTGTGTTTAAGGAGTGGCATTATAGAGGCGTTGACCTTGCATCCTAACTGTACCCCTCATCCCCACTCCCTAAGTTACAATTGGAAATGTGACGGAAGGAACACAGCTAAACCAAGACCAGGCGGACCTCATGCACTTACAGGCAGGATATGGAGTATCGTGAAGCGTGCTTGTAAAACCGCTGCACGAAATCAGCAGAAGGAACTGCTCGTGAGTTCCAAAGCTGTGGCAGCAGATCAATTATCAAAAAGACCGTGCGTGCGGGATTAAAAAGAATTGGGGTACAATGGTCGAGCAGCTCGTCTCAGACCAAACATTTCTATAGTGTTAAAGTTTTGGACATGTCTGCGTGGTCATCAATGGCTTACAATGTAAAGTTAAACCAATAGGTGCCCTCGGTAGTAAAAAAGGAGACTTTTGATCCAGGTTCTGGCACTGTTACAAGTGCCTTCGTCAGAAGTAAAACTCTCAAATTGGCATGTCACGTATAAAACTAAACACAAGCGATATAATGTAGATTCATTTTTGCAAAGAAGAAGACATCAACCAGCCACTATTAAAGAGCCGTGGTAAAAATTGCTGTTTTGAAGAGCGCGCCGCAGCGCGTAGTGTGAAGCAGTTGCCCTCCGTGTCTGGCGGTGGCGCCGCTGTGGCAATCGCAGCTTTGGTGTCTCCCTCTGGTGGGAAATGGGAAAGGTTGCCTGTTCACGTGGATTTAAGGACACTATGAGCTCGCCAGGGGGTCAGTCTGGGCCAGTCTCTCGTCCCCAGCTTGCTAGTCTGTCTCTCGTCCAAATTTGTTAGGCAGTTAGTGTCTGTCTGTCGTTCGGAGTGCTAGTATGTCTGCCGTTCGGATCAACCTTTAAAGCCGGCAGAATGAGAGTCTTTCCACTCCGCCAGTAAGAGAACACAGCGAGTGGTCGCCCGGTCAGGGCTTAGTTCCTGCATCTGCGCGTTAGGCCGCCAGTCTGCTCGGGCAATGGTCATTGGCGGTTGGATCGATCGGTTGGTCAGTCGCGCACTGAGACACAAGATGACTTGTCCGTCTTGAGCGGCGGCGCATGTGAGGTCCCCACGTCAGTCCAGTGGGCCGCGGCGTATAGCAAGGGGTAGTGACTTCGCGGTCGACACGAGAGCAACAGGAGTCAAACCACGACATCAGTCTGGCTGGTGCGAGCTGCGACGCCGTGAGACGGAAGGTCGGCGCGCCTTCCTGCGTCCGTTAAAGCGGCTGGCAGTGGACGGTTCGGGAGAGCGATTTGGGGGTGCTGCGCCAGGTCTTCTCGAGAAATCGCAGTTTATTGGAGGTTAAGTGATTGGTGATACGTTGTTTGATTTACTCTTGTTAAATTCTACTTGTTTTCTTGGTGAGCTCACCAGCCGTTTTGCTCTGGGGTCGTCCCACCATTTTTCTCCGTTTGCCCACCCGCTGGAAGGTGGTTGTTTATAAATTCGGTGGTTCGTATTTCCCTTGTTCGGGTCGTTCGGTAAACTCCCTATCAATCTACCGTATGTTAATAGCTGCCTCTGTCATGTTTGTCGGATTTGGTGTGTTAACGAATTTATTGCTTGGAGTGTACCGGCCTAAACATGAAATATGTTTTGATCTTTGGAAACTTTGATATTATTGCCTATGATCTTGAGAGGCGGTATCTGTGTACTGTAGAGTATCTTATCTATTATTTGGCCAACCTCGTAGAATTTGAAACGTCCCCTTAGAAAAATTATACATGACTGTGCTTAAACTGACGCACAATATTTTTATAGCGCAACGCAATCTGACTTTTAATAATCCCTACAAAAGAATGGCTCTGACTAACATTAACCTATACCTTTCACAAATCACTTACCTCACAAAAATCTTCGTTACTCGAACTACTGCAATACAGCGAGCGCCACTACTGCCAGCTAAATGAAAGATTCCAACTACGGAAGGCACTAACTACTGGTAGTCATAGTTAGCAAATGAAAGATTTTAATAGAGAACAAACAATGTATTTACCTTAATAGTCATATATAGCAGTTCATGACATCCAGTCTTACAAATTTCAAAACTCCGCCATCTCTCTCCCCACATCCACCACTGCTGGCGGCTCACCTCCAACTGCGCAACGCTACGCGCTGTTAACAGCCAACAGCCCAACACTACAATAGCAAATTCCAACAATGCCACCCAGCCACAGACTGCACACAGCACAGCCAGTGATTTTCATACAGAGCGCTAGGTGGCGGTGGCGTTACCAATATAAGAACCTAAACAGCCTACTTACAAATTTTATATAAGATTTCATTTCATGGCCTTTTATTTAAATGATCATTTTACTATATAAAGTTGCCGCCCTTTCACCGTAAGACTTTTCTTAGAAGTTAGAATCAAGTTTCACCTTCGATGGCAAGGTTAATATTTTAATTGTTAGTGTTTTGTACCATTTCCATCCCTCCTACGGGGTGGGGGTTCATACTTTGTGTGCTTGTGTAAATTGTTAAAGCTCTTAGTTTAAAATAGTTATCTGGTGTGTTGCAGATTTGCATCAGTGTAGTCTTTCAGAGGCTGTTGTGAGCGGTCGTAACTACGGCCGTGTCCAAAGCGAGCGGCAAGGTTCTCTGCCCGAAAGCTCATACAGTCAAAACTTGTTTCTTTCTGCATCTGAATAAATTGTAACTTTGGTATTTAGAGGGTGCTTTCTGATTATAATTTTAAATCTGTTTCTTTTAAAAAATGCTTTTAGGGACTATTAAAGTGAATAAAATTCCCATTTGTTAAAAGGAATTTTGTTATGATTTCATCAATTACTCCCTGGCAACTACTTCTATGCTTACATAGTGTGATTAAATGTGTTAATGTTCTTGATGAATCGCTAGTAAATAAAAGAAATTCTTAAGAATATCCTTTGAAAATAAATCACGGTTCAATTAATGCTGCTGTTTATTTAAGTAAATAGCGCCGTAACCGGTTTCGAACTGACAAGTTCATCATCATACAGCTGTTCACAAAAATCTAAAACTGACGATTATGTAAAGTGGATCTTGTAAATCTTGTGAACAGCCATCTGATGACGAACTTGTCAGTTCGAAACCGGTTACGGCGCTATTTACTTAAATAAACGGAAGTATTAATAGTGGCTGGTTGCTGTCTTCTTCTTTATAAGAATCAATCTACATTAATTGTACACAGCCAGTCTCACCATGTCAGTTTTAGACAAAATAGCAACAAGCAATACAGCTTCAGCCACATAATTTTTCTAAAACAGAACACATAGAAAGGCAAGCCACTGTGGGCTGCTCACCCACGTCGAGCTACGGTAGCCAATTTGACAGTTTTACTTCCGATGAAGGTACTTATGGCAGTGCCGAAAGCTAGGTCAAAAGACTCCTGTTTTTCGACCGAGGGCTGCTATTGCTTTAATTTTATTTCTGTAGACAGTGCTAAGCGGTGCTTAAAATATAGCGACGCCATTGGACAGTGGATGAATGGAGTGACGAATCGCGCTACATCCTCTGGTACCCGATGGAAGGGGTTGGGTTTGGTGAATGCCTGGAGATCCTTACCAGTCATCGTGTGTAGTGCCAACATTAAAGTAGGGAGGAGATGGTGTTATGGTAGGGTATTTTTCGTGTGTTGTTCCCCACGCTTAAGAAACCGCTAAATCCGGAAGGATATGAAATAGTACAGTAGCGGTCCAGTTGAGAAGATGGTTATTTTTATCAGTAGGACGATGCGCTCTGTCACAAAGCAGCATCCGTGAGGCAGTGGTCCGGGGACAATAACATTCCTGAAATGGACTGCCCTGCACGGAGGCCCTACCTGAACGCAAGGAGACTCATTTGGGATGAGTTAATTGTCGACTGAGCTCTTGACCCTTCGTCCAATATCGTTACTCTCTCTGGTTTCGCCTCTTGAGAAAAAATGGGCTGCCACTCCTCGATAGACCATCAGACACCTCATTGAAAGTATCCCAAGCAGAGTTCAGGCTGTAATAAACGTGAAGAGGGGACACCTCCCACATTAATGTCCGATAATAGGTGTCCGGTCACTTTTGGTCAGATAGTTTATATTCCCCAAACCACCGTATGGTGTGTTGCGCAGAAAAACTATATTATTTCCAACACTCCTACTGCATTCGTCGATGATATGAAAAAAATAAAATTCGGCTGTTTCACCTGATGACAATAAATTAATTTTAACTTTATTTTCAATATATGTGCTGTATTTTGTAAGAACAAATAAGCGTCATAACTCATTTTCAGATGTGGGATCTTAGAATTACGCGACCCTGCGTCTTCCGCTTCAGTTTTTTGAGCGCCTCCGTGACATTCTCTCGATTACTGAACATGTGACATATGGTGCAGTTCTTTTTTGAATCTTTTTATAGCTCTCTGAAACTAACTGTTGCCTTTTATCCTAATTACTAAGATAAAAAATACTGCCGTATTGCCGGCAAGACCTTGTGACAAAGCATATACGAGTAACTACTCTGAAGAGCTAAAGAAACTGGTATACCTGCATAATGTCGTGTAGGACCTCCGCTAGCACGCAGAAGTGATGCAACACGACGTGGCATGGACTCGACTAATGTCTGAAGTAGTGCTGGAGGGAACTGACACCGTAAAACTTACAGGATTGTCCATAAATCCGTAAGAGTACGAGGGGATGGAGGTCCCTTCTGAACAGTACGTCGCAAGGCATCCCAGATATGCTCGATAATATTCGTATCAGGGGAGTCTGGTGCCCAGAGGAAGTCTTTAAACTCAGAAGAGCGTTTCTGGAACCACTCTGTAACAATTGCGGACGCGTGAGCTGTCGCATTGTCCTGCTGGAATTGTTCAAGTCTGTCGGAAAGCACAATGGACATGAACAGATGTAGGTGATCAGACCGGATGTTTACGAACAGGATGTTTAGAGTCGTATCTAGACGTATCAGCGTCGCATATCGCCCCAAATGCACACGCCCTACATCATTACAGAGCTTTCACCAGCTTGAACAGTCAGTCCCTGCTGACATGCAGGGCCCTTGGATTCATGAGGTTATCTCCATACGGTACACGTCCATACACTCGATACAATTTGAAACGAGACTCGTCCGACCAGGCAACATGTTTCCAGTTATCAACAGTCTATTATCGGTGTTGACGGGTCCAGGCGAGACGTAAATCTTGGTGTCGTGCGGTCATCAAGCGTACACGAGTGGGCCTTCGGCTCCGAAATCCCATATCAATGATGATTCGTTGAATGGTTTTCACACTGACTTTTGATGGCCCAGCACTGAAATCTGCAGCAATTTGCGGAAGGGTTGCACTTGTGTCACGTTAAACGACTCTCTTCAGTCGTCGTTGGTCTCGTTCATGCAGGATCTTTTTCCGGCCGCAGCGATGTCGGAGATTTGATGTTTTATCGGATTCCTGATATTTACGGTGCACTCGTGAATTGGTCGCACGGAAATATCCCCACTTCATCGCTACCTCGGAGATGCCGTGTCCAATGGCTCGTGCGCCGACTATAACAACACTTTCAAATTCACTTAAATCTTGACAGCCTGCCATTGTAGCAGCAGTAACCGATCTAACAACTGCGCCAGACGCTTGTTGTCTTATATAGACATTGCCGACCGCAGCCCCGTCTTCTTCCTGTTTACATATCTCTGCATTTCGACACGCATGCCTATACCAGTTTCTTTGGCGCTTCAGTGTACAATGTCCGCGGCGACAACACTTAACCTTAGCAAGCGCGACGGAAAGAAAACAGGCTCATGAGTCTCAAAAAG